>NW_026691316.1:0-161039 GCF_020826845.1 Diceros bicornis minor
AATTAAAAAAGAAAAAAAATCATTCATTCCTTTTTATGGTTGAATAGTACTCCACTGTGGGGATATACCACACTTTGTGTATCCGTTCACTAGTAGATGGACGTTTGGGTTGTTTTCCGTTTTTGTTTACTATAAATAGGTTGTTATCAACATGTGTGTACAAGTCTGTGTATAGAAATATGTGTTATTTCCCTTAGATGGATTCCTAGGAGAGGAATGGCTGGGTAGACGTATGTAATTATTAAAGACGAATCCAAGCTATTTTTCACCAGCACTGAGAGTTTCAGTGACTTGACATCTTCAACAACATTTGCTATAGTCAGTTTTTTTAATTTTAGCCATTCTCAAGTGTGGTGGAATCTCATGATGACTGTCACTTACATTTCCCCAATGACTCATGTTGTGAAGGAGAAGGCAAGCCACACACAGACTGGGAGAAAACATCTGCAAAACATATCCCTAGAAAAGGATGTGTATTTATAATATATAAATAGCTCTTACAACGCAATAGTAAGAAGACCAGCAACACGTCATGGCTTACCAGGAGACAGCAGATCAGGCCTGTGATGAGCACCAGGAGTCCTGCCAAGCAGATGAGGATGAGGGCCCAGAACGGGAGGTCTGGGGAGACAAGTGGTGGGGTGAGCCACGTCCTTTCATCGCCCCAGGGCTCCTGGTGACCCCACTGTGTCTCAACCCTCCTTGACAAGGGTTGGCCAACATTCTTCATCATCCAAGACACTGTGCGCATGGTTCTCTTCGATGAGACACAGCATCAAGACACTCGTCCCCTACCATGGGCTGGGGCTTCCTGCAGGTTTACCAGGCTTCTCAGTCAAGGTGTCATCTCTATTGGGAGAATATTCTGGAAGTGAATGAAATGGAGAATGCATGTGAGTGTGTTTCACTCTTTTAAATAAAACTTTTTAGACACAGAAAAATAAAGGCAACAGTCTCATAAACATCCATCATCTAGATTTAACAATGTATAGTCCATCCAATTAAAACAATATTTCATCAATGTATAAACTATTAACACTTGCCACCCTTGATTCATCCCATGTTTTCAATGAAATATTAAAGTCAAGTAGACATCATGATGTTTCACCCCATTTTAGTTTCCATCTCTAAAAAGTGAGCACACTTTGCTACAAAATCCAAGACCATTATCACAGAACAAAAGTGTAATAAATTAAACCAAATTCATACCTCTGGGCACAGAGGACTGAATTTGGGCTGGACTTTCTTATGACGGTCGGGGGGAGAATGGGTCATCACAGTTGGCAAGCCTATGGGATCTCTCTAAATTTGTAAAATCCCACTCAAGTGTTCTTCCATGCCTAGAAACATATCATCCACTTCTCCTTTATCTATTTGCTTAATATTCATTTTCTAGGATTAACCTACAATGTAATATCCTGCAGGAAGTCTTCTCTGATTACCGCCTCCAAATATGAGTTTGCTCACATCGAATAATTGATAAGTTTCAATTCTCTATTCTTGTTATTGCCAGCTACAACATAAACTCCAGGAGGGGAGGACACACAGCACCCAGTGGGCATGGGGGGAGGGGTGCAGGTCCCCCTACTTGTACCTCTATCTAGACAAACTCTTAGAGGTGTGCTGTCTGATATGGATCAGCAACAAGTCTCGTTTTGAATTAAAATTAATTTTAGTTAAATAAAATAAAAAAATCTAGTACCTCAGTAACACTAAAAATCAGTAACAATAAAGAGCAGTCACAATATCATCCTTCGAGTACTCAACAGCCACATATGGCTATGCATTGGAGAGCACAGATATAGAACATTCCACCACTGCAGAAAGTTCTAGCGCATTGGTGCTCATCTAGCGTGGGACTTGGCAAACTATAGCCTGTGGATCAGAAACCACATGACCCCCAAACCTGTAAGTCTGCTTCACACACAGCTGGAGGCCCTCACTGACCATCTGGCCCAGTGGCTTACAGTGCAGAGATAAGGAAACAAAAGTCCAGAGAGGGGAGGTGACTAGCTTGAGGTCACAGAGCTGTCTAGGAGAAGGTGACGGCCTCTTATATCACACTGGTGTCCTTTTCTCTCTCTCAATGGTGGGTAAAGACTGGGGGACTATACCACCTCCTGCCAGCCTGAGAAAGGTCAATGCTCTCTCAGCCCCAGGCATCCAGAGTCCCCAGAAAAGCCTCACTTCCTTTCGCAATGACCAGGGAGCCTTACCATCCCCAAGGACACTCTTCCTGTCCAGAGTCAAGTTCTGCAGCTTGGTCCATTCTTGGTCAGCTGTAAGAATTCCTCATAGATGGCAACTCTGTCCAGTCTCTGTGCCAAGGCGACAAGGTACACAGGGAGTCCACTCCAGTGTGGTTACTGTGGGGGACAGAACTGGAAGGCCACAAGGGATGAACAAGAGTGTCTAGAATTCTACCCTGATTCTAGATTCCCTTCTTCTGGGTCCTGTCCAAGATAACTTTCTACAATAATGTAAACATTTGTCTGCACTAACGAATACACTCATTATTAGCCCCATGTTGTTATCGAGCACTTAAAATGTGGCTAGTGTGTGTGAGTGAGGAACTGAATTTCTCATGTAATTTAATTTTAAGTAATTAATTTATAAATAAATAACCACAGGGAGAACATTTTTGAAACATTTGAGAAAGGACTTCTGCAAATGCATAAAAACAATGAGAACACTGGTAAAAATGGTCAAAATCAACTTTTCAGAAGTCTAGAAATTAATCAACGGCTTGTAAGAATCTGAGGAGGGTTTAGTGAAGAAACATGGTGGAATCTTGATAAAGGGAGCAAACTTTGTGGCATTATAACTTGCACTATCCCATCCTGCTCTCACAATATCCTCCATAACTTTGAAAGCCATCAGTCTCAGAACCATGGTAGCTGAGACAACCAGCAGCCCAGCAGCCATAATGGGTTTGGAGCTCTGAAAAGACCCATCCCCATCGAACTCTCACTAGCTGACCTGCCTGGCAGCTCCCCGAAAAAGCCCCATGTTCAGGGTTTGACGTTACTTGACTCAGAGCTTGCCCAGGGTGGAAAGTCTGTCCCCAGGACACTTGATAAAAATATTCAGGGCTAATTGTTTTCTATTGTAGTTGCCTGAGGGAGTGATACCAGCTGAGACAGGCAAGAGGTGAGCCAAAAACTTAGAAGAAAAATTGGGGGAATGAGATGTCCACAGGGGGCTTTGAAAAGCTCCAGTGTATTTGCGGGCATCTAGAAGGCCACAAGTGCTCAGGGCTGTGGCACGCCCAGGAAAGACTTGAGAACATCTTAATCTCTCACCTCTAGTTGAAGGGTTAGCTTAATATCTGAAAACTTGGTTATGTATTACACAATATTAATAGAATACGGGCCAATACCATGCAATCTCCATCACATATACAGAAAAGAATTTCACAAAATACAACGCCCTTCATGTCTAAAAAAGAAAACACTCAACAAATTAGGAATAGAAAAAAACTTTCTCAACCTATAAACAGCATCGATGAAAAACCCACGGCTAACACCATATTCAATGGTGAAAGACTGAAAATTTCCCCCTAAGGCCAGGGACAAGACAATGATTCTTCCCATATCTCGTATGTTAATCACAGGTACTAGAGGTTCTAATGAGGGCAATTAGGCAAGAAAAGGGAATAAAGAAACCCAGATTGGAAGGGAAGAGGTAAAACTATTTGTTTTGCAGATGAGAAGATATTGTATATAGAAAAACCTAAAAAATACACTCCTCCCCACACATAATATGTCAATCGTATCCTAATAGGTGTATAAAAAATTTAAATTGCCCCATGTGTTTAGTGGCTAGACTATTGGAGAGCACAGTTAGACTGCTGATATTTGTTGAAAGTCTCCAGAAGAGGAGGAGGAGGAGGATGCTGGAGGTTGGTGACACTAAACGTTAATGCTTTCCTCATCCCCCCAAAACCTATGGAAGGAGATGTTAGGATTAGCTGACAGGGATGTGGGGCAGAATGGTCACGATGTAAGTGACTTCCAGATCAATGATGTGTCACGGGAGCTCAGAGTCATCAGCCACCAGCTCAGCCAATGCTTCCAATCTCCTCAACCTACATCAAGTCGGTGACCAGGCAGGAATGAAATATGTCTCAAAGCTGGCTGCCTCTGTAGAGCTTGGTGACCTAGAACAAACATGAGGGAGAGTGGGTGAGGTGGAGGTCTCCCGGGGACGCAGGGGGCCACTGGAGCCAGTGAAAGATCATAGACCTTGGGGCAAGGGAGACCTGACTTCTAATCCTGGCTCTGCCCCTAACTCACTGTGTGACCTTTGGCACAATACTCCCCTTTCTGAGCTTCAGTTTACCCATGCGAGAAATGGGGAAGGCAGCTAGGACATCACATCTGGACACTGAGAGAACCCAGACATGCAGGGAAAGTGAAGGGTTGAAACAATCACACAACAGATATAAGTCAGACAGAGGAATGACGGTGCCCTCAGGGCAAGGAGAGACGGGAGAGGGAAACCCCACCTGGTCCTGGGTGTCCCTCAGCAGGGCAGTGTACTCCGAGGATGTGGGCTCCGAGTTGTTGAGGTTCCAGCTGATGATGTAGAAATGTAGCTGGTGCTCTTTCTTGATGGATAAACTCCAGGCTGCAGAGCCTGGAGCCACCGAGAGGAAGAGCAGACAGGTGGAGATTCTCAGCTCCCTGCACAGAGGCATGGTGGCCCACGGGGTCAGGGTGGTGGGTGCAGACAGCGTCCACACTGGTGGCTGGCCCATCCTTCTCAGGCCTGGGGAGAGAGGGATGTGGGGACTCTAGAGAGAGGTCCTGAAAGCTCTGGGGGTGGGGGCCAGACCAGGAAGGAAGAAATGGGAGGACAGTGGGGAGACAGAGAGGGGTGGTCACAAAAGTGGTCATTAGGGGCAAATGCTCAGGGGAGGGTCTCACCTGAGGGAGACCAGTCTGCAACTCGAGTAGAAGGGACCCAGGCTGCTCTTCTTAAACAAGGATCCAGCTGGGGAGGAAGGAGGAGGAGGAGGAGCAGGAGGGACAGGGGTTGGGGGAGGGGCTGGGTGGGAATTAACCCACCAGGAGCTGCTGGGACCAGGGTCTCACCAGGATCTGCAGGAGCCTCTCAGTGGAGTTGAACGTGGCTGAGCCGTTGCTCATGTGTGATGAATACCGAAGGGTGGAGATGGTGACATTGACTGTGAGGGTCTTCAGGTTGTGCCCCAAAGCTGCAAGACGAGAGGGAGAGCGATGGCCATCTCTGAAAGCTGGCCTGAGACCACACCAGAGTCCTGTACTCATTATAATCTGTCGTCTTCTGTCCCAGTGGCACCACCACCCACCCGTGTGGTCACCCAAGTCAGAACCAGCATATCTGCTCAGCTCCTCCTCCCTCCCAGTAACACCCATTCACCTTGCACACTGGTCCTCACATACACTCCCTCTCTCCATCCCTGTCCTAGCTCAGGTCTTAACTTCCTTCACCCGGACCAACACCCCAGCAGACTCACTCGATGCTCTGTCTAAATGATGTTCTACGTGGACTACTAGAAGAATCTTTCTGAAATGAATACCTCACTAGGGCCACCACTGCTCTAGTACCACCCATGGCTCCCTATGGCCTTCAGTGTTTAGTTCAACCTTCTTGACCTGGCACTCAAGGCTCTACTCAATCTGGCTCCTGCTGACCTTTCAGTCTCATTTTATTCATCTTCTGCAGGTTAAACATTATGCTTCTTGCAACCCAAATTCGTTTCAATTCTCCCCATAGGGCATGTTGTTTCTGGCCGGAGCCTTTGCTCATGGAATCCTCTCTGCCAGGAAAACCCTTCATCCTCTATTTGCCAGGTACCCTCCTACTCATTCTTAAAGTCTTCATTCTGGTGTAACTTTCTCTAGCAAGCTCTTCCCCTCAAAATTATGCCAGGTGCCTCTCCCCAAAATATCCCACATTGTATTATAATGGTGTGTTAATTTCACAAGACTAGGGGCTCTCTGAGGGCTGGCCTCAGACTGAATCGTTGGTATAATCTTTGTGATCAGCATGATTGCTCTAAAACCAGAATTTCACACCCTGGCTTCCCAGCTCCTGGATCACAACTGGCTCGTGGGGGAGTGGGGCCAGAGAGCTTCTCTTGGGAAGGAAAAGGGGCCCCCAGATACCTGTGGTGGCTTCTGGTGGCACAGGTGATGATCAAGTATGCAGGGACGTGGTGGCCGGCTCGGGAGTTGTGGAGAGGGCTGTCAGCAGGGAGGGACAGAGTGGGAGGAGCCTCCAGGCTCACACGGGCTCCAGCACTGGCTGTCTCAGGACCACCATTCACAGGTGAAGCATAAATGAGAGTGAGGGGACGGGTGACTGTGTGAGCAGAGGGATGAGCAAGCCTGTTGGTGAGAGGAGCCCAAGAGAGAGAGATAGGTGAACAAGAGAGACTGAACTTGGACGAGAGACAGATAGACAGGCAGAAAAATGGGCAGATGGATAGGATACCTGGAAAAGGAGGACCAAGGGGGGGGCTTTAGGAGAATTAAAGTGAAAACCACGTGGGGTCAGAATGTGGTGGAGAACATGTTTGTGTCTAAGGCTTTCTCACACTGGGCTGGGACTCTCCACCAGAACCTGGGCGGGAGAGAAGGGATGATTTAGGGCCCTTCCAGGTGCTTCCCTCACCAAGGACAGCAGGTGAAGGAGAACAATTGCTCCCCAACCCCAAATGCAGACGGGACACAGGAGATCAGGGCCAGGAATACTCATTGGTGGTAGTCGGGGCCACGGCTCCATAGGTGTAACCTGTGGAGAGAAGGCGAGAGGAGCTGAGCAAGAGTTGGGGTGAACATAAAGAATTAAGGGAGAGGAAGGATGTAGGGACCTTTGTGGGAAAAGCAGAGGGGAAAGCAGCGGGGACGAGTGGAGGGGTGTTCAGGGGGAAGGCAACGAGATGGAAGGTGGCTGGACCCAGTGATCACACAGTGATGAGAAGACTGAACCCAGACCAGGAGGATAGAGAGATGGATCATAGCTCACTTTAGAGCAACGGAGGGAACACAGAACTCCGACTGGGAGAGAGAGTGTGGCTGTAGCACAGCCCCTCACCACCGACGTAGAGGCTGTCCCCGTCCAGGGTGAAGGCGCCCAGGTGGGTGACACACTGGGTCTCATGGCTCAGCTTCCAGTAGAGTCCCTCTCTGTCCAGCCCGGGACCTGTGGAGGTCAGAGTGGAAGGTGCAGATCATGTCCACCCCAGTGGCTGCCCCATCCTTCTCAAGCCTGGGTGAGGAAGATCATGGGGATGTGGAATACTGAGCAGGGTCATTCTGGGTGTGGATAGCGAGAGAGGGGAAGGGAGGAGGCTGATGGAGATGCTGAAGGGGCTGCTCTGATGCCTGCAGGGTCTCTCCTAGGTGTCTCCCGTGTGAGACACCCCCCTCACAAGTAAGGCCTGGCTTCTTTTAGGATGTGGAGGGGGGCCTGTGAGTGGCAAAGAGGGGTGAACACACAGACCTGTGTGAGGGGGTGCCTGCAGGTCTGCACGGACAGCAGCGAGAACAGTCAGTGCCCTGTGCCATCTGACACATGCAGGCAAGAAAGTACCGTTATGTTCTCTCGGTTCTACATTCCAAGGTCTTTTCTTTCTACTTCTTTCCTACTCCACAGCCATCACCCAGGCCTAGGGAACAATCATCTTATTCCTAATCTTATTCCCAGCACCTCCCATCTTGCCTACTAAGTCTTCATTCTTAACCATGAAGTCCATTTTAACCCACGTGCTTAGACCAAACGCTAATCACATCATCCTTCTACTCGCATCTCTCCAGAGTCTTCCCACTGGTCTTAGAACAGAGTCCCAAGTCACCCCTGATCTGGTCCTGCCTGTCCTCCCCTCGCAAGTGTGGCTCACACCGCTCCCCCTGAGTTGACTCGGCTCGGCCATCCCTGTTCTCAGTTCATGGACACACCAGGCTCTCTGCTTCAGGGGTGTCCTCATGCGGGTCCCTCTGCCTGAAACGCTCTCTTGAACACACTCCCACACCCTCACTCCACTCTAACCCTCCGACCAGCTAAATCCAGTCCCAACTCCAGCTCTCAAGCTAAATATCAGTCCTTCTCAAGAGGGCTTCTCTGCCCGCTCATGTTGATTCCCCTTGTGCCAAACTCCCACATCACTCTTATCATTAACTTTTCAAAATCCAAATTCCCAAATACAATATAAATTCCATGCAGGTGGGACAAGGTCTCTCTGGTTCTCCAGGTCCCCATGCATGTGTCCCAGGGCCTGGCTCATGAGATGAGGAACCATCCCGGTTTGTCTAGGACTGCCCTGGTTTGAACACTAAACGTCCTGTGTCCTGGAAAACCCCACTGTCCTGAATAAACGAGGATGGTTGGTCACCATAAATTATACACTCAAAGACTATCTATTGCATGACAAGCACACATTCCCCTCAAGAACATCACAGGAAAGCTAGAATGAAAAAGGCACACACACATACACACACAATTAGTAGAGGCCAACAACTAAATACAAAATTACTTAACAAGATTCTCTGCAACGTGAATCATCAGACCGTTATTTCAGAAAAGTTTCAAAAACAAAGTTAATTCCCTTTAAAAGGCAAGGTGGTGAGGACAGTCTTTTTGGAGACTAGCGCCCTTCCCTTCAATCTACAGTGTTGTTTAGTACTCCTCCAAATGATTTGAAATGTCATAAAGAAAAAAAATGCTCAAAATAAATCTGGCTACTGGCAAATTCAATTTTAAATTTCTTATTAATACAAAGAAGTTCAAATCATCTTTTTCCCTGAATGCTCCTTTATTTCAAATTTTTGTGGATCATTTATAGGACTTTAGAACTCAAATTGAATGGGTCTAAGGAATGTTGTTGAGTATCCCTGCTAATATTTCATGGGATGTCTTCTAATACTACATACACATGCAAAACATTTCTGTATTTATATTATATATAAATCCTGACTTTTGAGTATTATGCAATGCAAGTAAATCTATATTTTCTTCTATAATACACATTTGCAGTTATTTACGTTTGTTTCATGTGTTTTTACTTGCATATAACTGTACTTACTGAAATATTTACCACACAGAACCACACACAGCTTACCATATTTCCATCCATCCAACATCAATAATATTTCTCAAGATACCCTCACTCTCAATGACTCCCTGTGGTGAGAACCTGAGCCCAGGAAAGCCCACTGGCAGGTCTTCTGCACAACGGAGGCTGCCGGAACCTGTTGGTACCAGGTCCACAGGGTACTCACCTGGTCACACAGAAATCCATGGATCAGCGAGGACAGGTGGACCCTCAGCCTGGTTTCACCTCAAACTTGATCTCCACGGATGCTTCTTGTGTCTGAGGGGGGAAAAAAAAGCACAAACAAGCTTTTGAGGCCTTTTATAGGGTGTTGGATGGAAAGTTCACCCCATTCACTTTTCTTTTTCGTATTTACTGATTTAACTGTAACCGTTGGTTGTGACTGGATTTTCCCGATTCCTATCCAGCCACCTGCTGCTCCCAGAGAGGGGAGAAAGCAGCTTCGTGCTGTGTGCACTTGAGTCGCTCAACTCACTTGGCTGGACAGAGACTTTTTGGTGACTCTGGACCCTTTAAACAAGCTTGTCATTTAGGGACCCTGTAAGTGACTCGCTGACTTGTCAACAATTTCCACACTTCATTCAGGGCTCGGGAGATTTTCAGACCCTGGAGCAGGTTTCCCAACCTCGGCATCACTGACATTTGGGGCTGGATAATTCTCTGTCAGGCTGTCCTGGGCCCTGGAGGACGCTGAGCAGCATCCCTGCCCCCCCCTCTAGATGCCAGGAGCGCCCCATTTGTAACAACACAAACACCGTCTGCAGATGCGGATAAGCCCTCTGGGGACAAAATCACACGGAGGACGATGACGGGGACTCTGAAGAGGGGACGGCGGCGCCTGGAGCCAGGAGGAACAGCAGCCTCGGGCGCCCTGAGCAAACAGCCCAGGGGAAATGGGGCTCCGGGAGGACGGAGGGAAGCCGGGCCCCGGCGGGGCTGCCCCTGGCCCAGGCCCCTCCGTGGACCGTGACTGGAGCCGGGACCGCCCACCGCTCACCACGCTCCGCCCCTTCGGGCGAACATCCACGGGAATGCGGTCCGCTCCGAGAAGATGGAACACACCTTGCAGAACGCCCGCTCCATCCACGGCGCCACACGCGCTTCCGGTTCCGGTCTCAGGCGGACGTTCGGGGAGGACGAACGTTTGGGGAATGCCGGTTGAGGCGGCGGGCGAGGCGAGGCCGCGCACCACAACCTCGGGGTAGGTGTCTAGTTTCTAGAGTGAGTGAGAAGCTGGAAAGCGGTCTGGGTCAGCTCCAGGGACAGGGACAAAATCTAGGGCGGGGCTGTGTGCGGGAACCAGTTCTAGGGGCCGGCTGTGGGCGGGGACAAGGCTGTGAGTGACAGCAGGCTGGGGAGGCGCTTCTGTGGGCGGGAACAAGGCTCCCGGAGGGGCAATGAGCCGGGACCAGGCTGTGGGCGTGGACCAGGCTGTGGGCTGAGCCAGGCCCGAACGTTGTGGGCGGAGACCAGTTCCAGGGGCGGGAAGAGGCGGGCGTGTGGCTGGAATAATTCAGGCAGACTTCACAGGGGGAGGAAATCAGCTCCAGGGGCGGGGCTGGAGGCGAGGCTTTCTGTGGACCCCTAGACTGTACAGGTAGCTGGATGTTGAACAGCTGTTCTTCATTCCTTTCCCCACCTTTACACAGCCTCATAGAATGATGTGCCCATATTTAGAATTCTAAATTTTTTGTGCGTTTGCTGTTCTCAATTTCGTTAAAAAATTGGATCATATATTCACATTTGTCTACAACTTGATGTTCCAAGCCAGTAGATAAGGATATAACGCTATTTTAATTTTAAAAATCTGGGGGGAGGTAGGCCCACGTCGTAGGTGCACGTATACGAAAACTTCAAAGAGTGGTGCAAAGTCAATAAAATATTCTCACTCTACCACTGTCTCCCGGTACTTTTGCACAGAGATAAACATCCTTTCCTCCTCTATCCTTCCAGACATACTGCGTATATGTGGGACTGTGTATATGTTCAAGCCCAAGAGGGATGTCCCCAAGCAAAACCTGAAGCCCATGAATTGTCTCATGCATCATAAGTTAATGAGAAGAGATTTAATTTTTTGGTGGAAGGAGATGAACCAGTGATGAATCCATAGGAAGACAACAAAGAAACAAGAGAATTTTACCATTTAAAAGGTCAAAGGAAAAAGTGAGAAAGAAAATGTATTCATACTATCTGACGTAGCACATCTCTGGATAAGATTCATCTGCTATAAAATTGTAAACACTTATGTCATAAAACAGAGGACATCGAATTTTGAGTTATCCTAATTCATTAAATAGTTATATTGGGCAAGGGGAATTATGTTTTTAACATATGTAAGAACTCTTCATGCTGATTTTTTCCAGAGAAGAAAGAAACTATAAATAGTCAAAACCTGAAAAATGAAAAAGCTGTATGAGTAGCTAATTTAGAAATATAGATTTTCAACCAGAAAATTAAAGAAGTTGTTTTTGGAACCAGAGTCAAGAGTGGGGAAGGTAGCTTTTCATTATCAGGTTTGAAGTATTATTGGAGAGATGTGCGTATACATACACACATATACACACACACGGGAGCCTGAATTTGTATTCCAAAGGGATCATCTAACTCTACAAAGAATTTGTAAAAAGGATTCACTTTACAACAGTAGAATGTATTTTGAAAACTACAGACTTCAAGCATTAAAAAAGCTGTCATCATCCCGGTGGAAAAATGAATGGGGCATCACTTTCCAACCCACATGGTGATAAGCATTTTACATACATTACTCTTGACTTTTCTCACAGCAACCCATAAGGAAGATGGTATTATCTATCTCCATTTTGCAGATGAGGAAATTGGTGACAACAGATTGCTAAAATTTTCATATAAGTTCTCAATAGATATTGTTTTATGTTAAAATTGTTTATTGAATTTTCTTTTCATTAATAAAATGATATGTGTCACTCTTACAAATAAGCAAAGGCTGTGTAAAAACAATTTAGCAAAACTACAGTTTTCTTTTGATATAATTAAATATAACAGTCACTTTATTATATTTCTGCTCTCTGCCTCACATCTACGAAGATATTTCCTATCCTAAAGGCTTACTAGAAAACTCTACTAAAAATCAAGAATCAGGGAATACCCATATTATGCAAGGTTCCTGAATACATGCAAAAAAAGCCATTATAACAAATTTTTGTACAAAAATCTTAGATCATTCATGAACTGATAACAACACAAATCATGATTAGGCAAGGTATTTCTGTAGAATGACAAATATTTAAACTTTAGACATTTAGAAAGGTAGTTCATTACAGTAACTAATGTGTATAAGAAGAATTTTTTCAAACTCACTAAGTGCCAGGAAATTATTTGACAAAATGCACTGCAATATTATTCACAATAGCCAAGAGATGGAAACTACCTAATTGTGCATCCGTGGGTGAAAGGATGAAGAAAATCTAGGGCATCTATACAATGAAATATTATTCAGCCTTAAAAAGGAAGGAAATCCTGTATTCAGAATTGCTTGCCTGGATCATTTCAGTAGCCATGTGCTTTCTTCCTTAGTACCCTCTGATCCATTCGCCAACCAGGAACCAGGGTGATCCTTTTACAATGTAAGCGCCACAACCTCTAATGGATCCCTAAAACAGATTTTGGAGGTGGACTGCCTGGGTACCGGTTGTGTGACCTTGGTCAATTATATAACCTCTAATATTCCTCATCCATACAATAGAGGTTAATAGTATTGTCTCCATGGCATTGTTGTGAGGATTAAATGAGTGAATACATGTCAGATGCCTAGCATGTGCCTGGCATATGGTAAGGCATCATGAAAAATTTAACTGTAATTATAACCAAATTAAATATTGTGATGGCCTATTAATTAAGTTAAACCATATGAAATTTCTAATATTCAACCATTTTGACCCATTATTATTGTTGAATAAATGATAAAACTCAGTCAAGGCAGGTTGCATAGAGTCAAAAAGGATTGGATAAATGAAAATATTTTTAGAAAAAATAAGCTGAAATAGATTGCTTTGTAATTTACAAAGCAGTTTCTCATACTTTGTTTCATTTAATCTCTATAGAATGCTTTTCAGGGTATTATTACCACTGTCTCTGAAGGAGTAACTGACTTTCCCCAAATCACACCACATTAAATAACACAATTAGAGTGGAAACATCATTTCAAGTATAAATCCCATATGATATTTTATTTCCCCTTCATAATAACATCTGTCCTCTCAGGAAAGTGAGGAAATAATGCTGATTCATAGGAACTTAGTCTTAAAGAGACATACTCTCAGATGATAAACACTATGTCTTTGAAACAAGGGTGTTGAGAGAAGAAACTTGGGACCAATGCTTTCTGGGTTTTCAAGTCCATGATTAGACTTCTGGTAAACAACCAAAGAAGGGAAAGGGTGAAAAATAGTCCAGAATGAAAAAAGTTTGACGTATATGTAACTTTATTGATCACCTCAAGATTCTCTTTTTGTTTATGGTCTGTGTCACCCTACTAGAATATAAATGCTCTCAGGGTAGATGACTGCTATCGTGCAGCAAGTGGTAGGCGCTGAGTAAATATTTATTAAAGGAATGAAAGTGGCCTTGAATACATCTGCTCTTTACTCACCAGAGAACAGCCCCATAGCAGGCAAATGGCATCATTAACAAAATTTTAAAAATCATATCCTTATTAGCTCATAACCATGGATACAAGGCTCCCATTTATTTCATACTTTCTAAGTAGTTCAGCATTCTGTTTTATTAGGGAGTGTTTCCACAGCCTTGCTGTAAAATAAAGCAAGACTTTTTGGCCCATTGATTGCTGTTTCCAGCAGAGCCCATCTCTATACTTACCTCTAAACAATGAACTATAGATTTGTTATCCCAATGAACAGCGATTTGTTATGGAACCTGTTTTATCAGTGTCATGCGAAGGTAGACATTTGACATGTCTTTAAGGGGTGATATGGATAATAATGTTGATGCAGAAGAAAACTAAAAATTCTCTCTGGTCTTTGTCAAGTGCATCTGGGTGAAGGGTATCTTGTTGTCACTGGATTTGAGAACTCAAAAAGACTCGCCCAACTCTTCATGTTACAGGTGAAGAAAATGAGGTCTAAAGAGGTTGAGAGATTTGACCAAGACTAATTCCTGGGACTAGAGAAAGATCTTCTGATTCTCAGCTGGCCACATTGTCATAAGATCTCCAGCTCCAAACAGCCAAGAGACGCAAGTCTGTTGATTTCCAGGCAGAAATGATTCCCCTTCACGTTTTTACTTTTTCTCCCTTAGATGCCTGCTCTGCCCTGACAAGGAATTTATCTGATGTTTACGCTACACTTAAGAAGAGGAAAATGCTCCTGGCAAACACTACTGTGATTCAGTGTGGCATTGGAGAGCCCAGTCATGAAAAAACGAGAATCAACAGAATAAGAGGTAAATAAAATTAGAGAAGAAGAGAAAATCTATTATTTTAGTGGGACATAACTTATAAAGTTTAGAACTGGTAAATAAATGCAGTAATGTGTAAGGAAGCTAGATTTCTATATGAAACATCAAAAATACTGTTACATGAGCAAGAATTAGTTTAAACATGTAAATAATTATTCCATTCATAAGAGCAATGAATTATTTAAGATGAGTAGTGAAAATAATTGGAACTACACATTAGTTATATGAAGAAGATTATAAAAAGATACAAAGCGTGTAAAAGCTCTGATTAAATGGAGAGATATACTATACTTGTGATTGAAAACAGTGTTTCAAAGATATAAGTTTAATGTTTCCAAACATTATTCAGATTCCATATGCTTCAAATCAACTTTTAAAATGATGTAGTGTTTGTTTTATAGACTAAAAGATATCCATTTGTAAAATAAAACACTGGACCATCAACTAACATTATTCACAAGTAAATCATTCCAAATGGATTATAAGGGCTAAAATTAAAAGTAAAAATCCCCTGCGTATAACAGTAGTGGATGACAATATAGAAGAATATCCATAATCTTAAAATTAGTGAAGATATTCTTAATATATATGCTTAAAGATGTCTGGTTGAAAAGAGGAAGGAGAAAAAGTAAAATGGAACGTGATATTGTCTCTGATTTTCTTTCAGAGACTTAATCTAGAGAAGAATATTCCAGTCTACGATATTGGATAAAGAAATAGAAATCTGTGATAATTACACAAATAATGAGATGACATATATAAATGGTAGCATAATGTATCAGTTAGCTTTTGCTGTATAACAAACCATCCTAAAATTTGGTGGCTTCAAATAAGAATAGTTTACTTTTTCTCAAGATTCTGTGGGTTAACTGGGCAGTTATTTTGATCTGGACCTATTGGTTGCTCAGCTAGGATTGGCTGGTCTAGGACGGCCTTACTCACATATCTGATTGTTGACTTGAAGTCACCTGGAGTGATGGAGATGTGCAGTCTATCTAGACTCATTCACATATTGATGGCCTCAGGCTTCCCAAGGGCAGCCAGAGAAGGACAAGTACCAACAATGAGCAAGTGTTTTTCAAGCCTTTGCTTATGTCATTTGTTAATGTCCCATTGGCCAAAGCAAGTTACAAGGCCAAGTTTACCCAGAGTCAACGTGGGATGGTACAACCAAAGAGACAGTGGGAGAGGACTAATGTGTGGCCATTTTTGCAATCTTTAACACATAAGTTTAGAGGAGAATTAGTATGAATGTTTTTGTATTTGTTCATTTGAATGCCCGAGGAAAATTGCACAAAGCCAAAAGAAACATAAAGCAAAAAATTAAGTGGAGATGTAAGGTAAGTTTAGTTGGTACTTAAAGTGGGTCTGCACAAATGTCGTAGTTTATTTTTCAAGTGTAGGCAAGTTCTTGTGACCTATGAAAATAACTTACATTTCGATTATTTTCTCGCTGAATGTGTTTTATTCATTAACACATTTGATGTGTTTCTCTCTGGCCTTAGGAAAATAACGTAGCACTTGGGAGCAAAGATGCAGCCTAATAGCCCCACACTGGAGGCCAAGATAGAGCAGACATCCATGGCCACCATGACCTTGCCCTTGGTGCTGTGGTAGATGGGGAGGAAGGTGACCCAGACACTGCAGAACACCAGCATGCTGAACGTCAGGAACTTGGCTTCATTAAAGGTGTCAGGCAGGTTCCGTGCCAGGAAAGCCGCAATGAAGCTGCCCAGGGCCAAGGAGCCCAGGTATCCCAGGACACAGTAGAAAGCAGTGACCGAGCCCTTGTTGCACACGATGAAGATGTGGCCGTGTTGAGAGTGTGCATCTGTGTCAATGAAGGGAGGAGAGGTTCCCAGCCAGATTCCACAGAGACTCAGCTGGATAAAGGAGCAGATGGGAAAGATGAAGTTAGGTTCCTCTGACACCAACCACTGCCTCATCCTTCTCCTTGGTGCAGTGACCTTGAAGGACACAGCCACAGTCATAGTTTTGGCCAAGACACTGAAAACTGCCACAGTAAATACAACTCCAAATGTGATTTGTTGAAGACTGCAGGTGGCTGTGTTGGGACGACCAATGAAGAGTAAGGAGCAGAGGAAGCAGAGGGTGAGGGAGATGAGCAAGATGTAGCTGAGAGTCTGATTATTGGCCTTGACTATGGGAGTGTCTTGGTGCTTCACAAAGACCCCCAGCACCACAGCTGTGAGGAGAGAAAAGCACAGAGCTGTGCACCAGGGCCATCCCTAAGGAGTCCTCCTAAGCCAGAAAAGTCACAGCTTTTTTTGAGGCAGCAATCTCACCCTCTGTTGGCATACTGATGATCTGGACACTTCACACACTGATCCATGTCTGGGGAGAGATGCAAAGTGTCCTCAGCCCAGGTTCAGTCATTCTCTCTCATTCGCATGCCCCCAAAGAAGGCATGGGGTAAGCTTAGCCAATTGTCTTCCTTTGTTGCTCCAGGCACCAAATAACAGAATGCTCTGCAGAGAACCATTCCCAGTTAATACTGCCCATCTTATTTATGGTTAAGTAAAGCTATTATCCATCTCAGTATTTATCTTGCATATTCATGAAAGCACATTTTTCTCAGCAGAAAACCAAACGTCCTCCCTGTCTCTCTGAGCTATACCCCTGTAAACTATGGCCTAGATTTACTCATTCAATGAGCAAGCAGTTATTGGAAAACCTCCATGAGGCAGATAATATGCTACATACTAGGGAAACAGAGATGACCAAGTCATAGACCTCACTCCTCGGGAGTTTCAAAATGAGACCATTTCTACCATCTAAAATGATGTACAAAACATTTCATCTTAATTTCACTTCCACCACTTCTGTTAAGATTTTAGTCACTTCTCTCCTACGTTATCATAAGATCCTTTTACTCTGGTTCCCTGCCCTTGTCCTGCATCACAAGTGATACGTCTACATGTAAGTGGGATCATGTTTATCCTCCATTAAAAAATCCGACAAAATCGTAGGAAGACCAAAAAGACTGTATAACCTTGGTCACGCCTACCTCTACTACCTCTGCTCTGATTTTTAAGATTCCCAAATCTTCATGTGGTTCTGAAAGTGTTCCGTGCCCACTCATCCCTGCAGGTATGAATACATGCTTTTTCCTTCTACAGGGGCATTGCTCCTTCCTCTTTACGTCCTCTTAAATTCTCTCACTTTTCACGTTTAGAAGTACAATCTGCCTGATAACGTTTTCTGTGGATGGTGTGAGTTAGGGTTGGTGAGTCATTGCCTTCTCCATGAAGACAGCCAATTTACCCAACATGGTTTATTGAAAAGGCTTTCATTTTCCCACTCCTCTTCAGTGTTTCCTTGTAAATCAGACGTCTATACGTGAGTCCCTATATGAGCAGCTTTTATCTGAACTCACCATTTGGTTCCGTTGATTTTCTTGTTTATCCTCTTGATGAACCTCCTCTATTGTGATGCTATAATACTTGATGTCAGGTAGAGTAAGTCCTCCCACTCTATTCATTGTTTGCAAGATTTTCTTAGCTAAGTTTTTCCTTTATCATTTCCATAAGAATTGTATCAATTGTAATTTCCACAGAACAGGTCAGCATTTTAGCGGCAATTTTGTGGAAGCTGTAGATTAATTTGGAGAGTTTTGATATCTGTAGAATTTTGAGTCTGTTCAGTCACGAATTTGATTTATCCCTCCAGTTCTTTCAGTTTTCCTCCATTTATCTAAATGCTGTTCTATAAATTAATGGACAGAAATCTTTTGAAAGTCTCATTAAAGTTATTTCTAGGTACTTCATACTTTAAGATGTTGTAAATGTCATTTTTTTAAATTTAAATTTTGAATGCTTATAACGGGTAGATGGAAGCAAAACTTTCTATATTAACCTTGTATTCAGCCACCAATAAACTCAGTTAATACCTTAATTTATATGGATTTTACATTTATACCATAATATCATCTGAAGATAACATCAATTTTACTTCTTCCTTTGAAGTAAATTATTCCTTTTATTTCTTTTCCTGCCAATATTTTATCAAGCAAGACCTCCAGCATAACGGCTTATAGAGGCAGTGATGTTGAACATTCTTCTCTTATCCTTGCTTTCATCAGTGTAAGATAAAGTTCCATTCTGTGAATACTGTGTATGGGAGTAAGAGAGTTTCGTTCTGTTCCTGATTTGGTAAGTGTTTTTTCTGTTGTTGTTGTTTGTTTTAAAATATGAATAGGTGTTTAATTTTACTAGTTTTTCTTACAGTTACTGAGATTATTATTTCTCTTTTTTCAGAGATTAGTGTACTGAATTACATTGCATGAACCTAACTTGGTCATGATATGTTCTTCTTATAAAATATAGCTAGATTTGGAACCTTGATTTGATTTGATTTTTTTTTTTTAGGATAAATGAATTTAACCCAACAAAGAATGTGGCCTGTAATTTCCTTTCCTGCAATGATTTTGTTAGATTTTGGTACCAATGTTAATCTAGTCTCTCAAAGTGAGTCAAAAAGTTTTCAGTTTTTCCTATTCTCTGGAAGAGTTTGAGTAGATGTATATTATTTTTTTCTTGAATATTTTGGCAGATTCATCAGCTTTGTACCAAATAAATAGCTTACAATAAAATTTTGTAGAAATGTTTTAAAGGATGGTCTCAATTTCTGTAATAGGTCTGGCAATATTCAGATTTTTCATTTTTTCTTGAGGCAGTTTGGTAACTTTTATTTGCCAGAAATTCGTGAATTTCCTCTAAATTTTCATTGTATCAACATGATGTTATTTATGTTTTCTTCATGTTAAATATTTTCCATGTGATCTGCACAGATTACTCCCTTTTCAACCTTGGTATTATTTTGTTGCAATTTTTCTTTTTTTGAACACTAGTACTAGGATTTTATTGAGCATATTTGTCATTTATTAGAATCTAATTAGTTTTATTTATCCTTTTGATGTTTGTCTTTTATTTTGTTAACACTTCCTCTAATATTTATCACTTTGTGTTTTCTCTTTTCCTTGTGTTTACATTTCTGCTCTTTTTCTAGTTTGTGATGAATGCTTAGAACTTAGAAATTCAACCTTTCTTTATTTAAATATACACAATAATATATAAATATATATAATCTAGGATTATACATTTCTCTTTAAGGATAGATTTAACTCCACCCCATAAGATTTGATGAATAATATTTTTAATTGGAAATACATTCTAATTTCCATCATAGTTTACTCATTAATCATCGGTTGTTTACAAGTGTATTTATTAATATCCAAGCATGTAGGAATTGAAGCTAGTGGACGTAGTGTTCTTTAGATGTGCATATGGAACATATACCCAAACTCACCACATGCCAAATGTGCACGTGGAAGCTTTATCCAAATTGACGATATGCCAGACTATGTCATCAATCTCAGTACATTTCAAATAAATTGAAATTATACAAAAGATGTTGTGAAATTAAGCTTCATATCAATCACAAAAATAAAATTAGATAATGCCACCATTGAGGTTATTTCAACATTGCACCGTTTAATATCATAAATCTGAGTAATTCCAAGATGTTAATTATGGTATGAAAAATCTTCAGTGTTGGTTTTCTGTCCCTCTTCTATTTCATGACCCAACTCCCAAACCCACATTGTCTGTGTTCTAGTCATGTTGAACCTTTTCTCAGCTCCCTAGAATATTAAATGCAGGGCTAATTTGCCAGTTTCTGCCATTTCTAAGAATTCCACCAAGAATTTAATCTGCTTACATTAGTCTGATATAATACTAATGCTCCTGCCTCTATGAAAAAGTCCATGACACTTCCCTCCCCACAAACATATATGCTATCACTTATTTCATCCCATGGGTCTCTGCATACCTATATTGCAGCCCTATGTCACCACCTTGAATTTGCATCACTGCATATTGTCTCCCCTACTCACCTGTGAACTCGAGGAGATCAGAAACCAAGCAGTTCCATAAGCTCATTGTACACCATAGAAATATTTACTTCTTAAATCAAACACAACCTTCTGAGCTCCTGTTCTGTGCCAAGAACAGCACCAGACACTGGAAAAATAAGGATTTCTTCAATGTGATCTAAATGTAGCTTTAAAGATGATGAAAAGTAAGGACTTACAATACCATGTGTTAGATTCCATGAGAGAGATTTAAGTTAGTTACTGTGGAGTGGTCATAAAGGGTTTCCTTGAGATCATAATGCCTGCAATGATGCTAAAATGAGACAAGTAAGCTAGTTCAAGGTAGAGAGAGAGGGTATCATTTTGGGAGGAAATATTATTGGCTATAAAAGTTAAATTACTAAATGGAGGAAGGCAACATTTTGACCCTGCAGTCCTCATCAGAGTTTTTCCATTTCTTTGGGAGAACGGTGCATACAAAAGAGAGGTGGAGAGCCAGCCCTGATAGCCTAGTGGTGAAAGTTCAGTGCTCACCACTTCGGTGGCCCATGTTGGTTTCCTGGTCATGGATCCACACCATCTCTCTGTGAATTGCCATGCTGTGGTGGTGGCTCACATAGAAGAACCAGAGTGATTTACAACTAGGATATAAAACTATGTACTACAGTTTTGGGGACAATAATAAAAGAGCAAGATTGGCAACAGATATTAGATAGCTCAGGACAAATATTTCCCTTCAAAAAAAAAATAGAAGTGGAGAATGTCGCTGCAAGGCATATACTCACCTATTTCATTGGAAATCACATTCTCTGGGCTGGGAATGCAAGCAAAACAACAGGCAGCCTTGCTCTCTTGAGGGCTCTTCCTGAATCCCGGACTGCAACTCTCACTGCATACAGAATGTGGAGTCTGGAGAAAATCAGATAACACTTGGTAACAGCTGTGACTTTTACCTAATTTTCAAGTAGCTAGAGTGTTTAGAGTATTGGGCCTTAACAAACTTAATCTTGAAATATCTAAATCCAATTCATTGGTTGGACGCCATGCTTATTGTATGATATAAAACACTGGTACACCTCAGAAATACTGTGGGTTTGTTTCCAGAGCACTGCAATAAATCAAATATTGCAATAAAGTGAGTCACACCAATTTTTTGATTTCCTAGTGTATAAAGAAGTTATGTTTACACTATACTGTAGTGTACTAAGTGTGCAATAACATTATCTCTAAAAATCATGTACATAACTTAATTTTTTTAAAAAAATTATTCCTGAAAATTACTAACCACCTTCTGAACCTTCAGCAACTTGCAATCTTTTGCTTATGAAGGTCTTGCTTCCATCTTGGATTGTTGGTAAATGAAAAAATTACTTCAGTTGGAAGTGAATTGTTAAATTCCCATATGTGGCCCTTTATGAAGCTCTGAGGGGGCACAAAACCCAACAAGATTTTGGTTATTCATGTGTAGTGTAAGTAATTGTGATTGGGTTCAACCCACCTCAGTAATTCCCGTGTCCCACTCAATCACCTCCTCAGATAAAGACAATTCTTGACCACGTGGAGCATGTTGGGAATATTCTCCTACTTTCACCTTAAGTCCAAGACCTTCGGGAAAATTCCAAAAGTTGAGAATGGTTTACTCTGAATCTGATTTTCCTTCATCAGCCAAATTCACTGAGTCACCAGCAGGATTGTTAAATTCTATGTTCCTCAGAAAAGGGTGCAGCTAAAAGAGACACATCATCCTGTGGTGAAGTGGGCCTGGGTGTTAAAGAGAAAAACCCTGAATTGGGGACAGCCTTTCATTGTCTGTAATCTTTGCTTCATAGTGTACCTTTATTACAAGTATCCAATGAAGTAAAGCAAATGAAATCATATGGAGAACTAAAATATCATAATGTTTCTAAAATATCAGTTAGTTTCGAGAGAAAATGACTAAAGACAAGAATATCAAGATGATCAGTGGTGATAGGATTCAGACAAATCTCGAGTACAAGGTACAATCTAGCCACCCTCATGCACTCTCTGAATTTTCCCAGACCATCAATCTGCAAAATGATGTTAGCAATACCTAAAGTTGTTACAGAATTAAATGAGATCATTTATGTAAAGTATTCACTATGATGTTCAGCACCAGATAGGCACATAAAGGACAAGTTCTCTTCTTGTCATTGAGGAGCTTCATGGGAGAAGACAGGATATTCCCTATTGAAACGTTAGGCAGGCAGGATGTTGGGATCCTTTGTAACACAAAGCATTGATATTGACTCATAGCTCACTTCCTCGTTGCCACTAGAACCTTCTTGTAGATGACTTACTACTCAGGACTAGATATACCTCCTAGAGAGTGAAACAAGTATAGAAACTCTTGTGCTTTTCTTGGAGAAAGAGTCCTAACTGCTTGGTTTGAGCACCTGTGGAACCATAAGAAAGTCACTTTTGCGAGTATACATTCTGTTAAGTCGAAGAGACTTTACCTGCCAGGGACAAAACACCAGACCTTCCCACTTCGCATTGGCTGCATTTCTGCATGTTGAAGAAGCAGCTTGTGAAGGTTCCAGGCCACAGCATACACAACATTTTACATACTGTAACTCCATTCAGTCGTGCTTGTGTCAAACATCTGCCAAGGCAGCCATCCTAAGGAGGCATTAGGTGGACAATTCTCCAGTGTTTTACAGTAAGACTCAGAAATCGTGCAAGGAATAAAGGGAAACCACAACATAGTGAGGTAAATGTCTTCTGGATATTTGGAAGGGTTAACTATCTGGATAAAATTTTCAAAGCCAGGGACCTCACTATGGTGGTGTGAAAAAATGAGAGTCCCATGGAATGAGTCAAGGATGAAATCTCTCTCACTGTGGATAAAATCCCACTCTGATGTCGTGACCCAGACTTTCCATATCACTAAATACTCCCAAGTAGAAAAGCTCAAGCTTATGAGAGAGTTGGCATCACCAGAAATGATAACCACATTCCCTTCTGTTTCCTCTACTTGCAAATCATATGGCCATGTCCTTGAGTAATATGACCTTTCAGTCACAGGAATCTTTTCCACAAAGGCTGCACAGATTCCATTCCTGTCCATCTCTCCTCTCAAGTCTGAGAGAAACACAACACCTTTCTTGTCTTCTGAGATGACCAGCCCCACCCAGCTCCAACTCAAATGAAGCAGCAAAGAGTCCATGCCAATGGCTAGAGATGTGTCCCTGGGGGCCATCTAATAGAGAGATGGAAACTGCTTATCATCATTCAGGGTAAGATCAAAAGGACCATAGGTAAGCTAAAAGGAAAAGACAACTGGAAGTAATATTAGGAAGGGGATTGGCAAAAATCACACTCTCAGTCCTGAAGGCTGTTCAGCAACACCTGGAGTGGTAGAAGAGGACAATTGCTCATTTCATTTTCTAATCATTTTGCACTCCCTGAAAGCTTTCTATAAAATAAGATCAGCCAGAGTTTCAGGAAACTGCTTTGTCTCCTTCCCCCTCAAACTTCTCTCTACTCCAAAGAAAGGAAATGTCATTCTCCATCGAGGTCCTGTACACGGATCCTTTGAGATCATATCCTTTGAGAGATGCACAAACCCAGTCTCCTCCTCTCTTCCTTTTTAGGCCCCTGAGAATGGCACCAAAGGAGACGTGGTTTCATCTCTCCCCATCCCATGCAGTCTTACCTGTGGAAATTTGTACAGTTCTAGCAGTGTTCCAATCTGGGCAGAAATTGCCCAGGTGGTTCCTGTAAGGACCGCTAGAGACTTACTCTCTCTCCTGCAGTCGTAATTAGGGATGTCCTTGCCCAACCCTGAGAGCCAAATCAGGGAACTCTCCAATGTCCTCCTTTCACTGGGTAGGGCATTATAGAGATCAAATCCCAGAGACATGTTGGGCAATATATGAGGGTCCCTGTTGATTTCCTCAATGGCAAAAACCAAGGACAGAACATACTAGTAGTTCTTGTACTGAAACCTGCATAGAGGGATAAGGATCCTTAGGGAAAATACTCAAAATGATTTCCTTCAAATGCAATACAATGACTTTATTAAAATGAATTTGCTATTGACTCAAATGTCTGTGGCAACAGATGACACTCTTGAAGCCTTAGAATTTATAACTAAAGAAAATAACATGACTCCAGCTGTGGAACGTCCTTACTGAATTCCACACTCATGAAAGAAACTGGTTAAATACACAGAAGAAAGTACAATGAATGGAAAAACAGATCACATTCAGAGTAGACTTGTAAATGGCTCTTTGGTTCAGGATCCAAAATGCTTGTTTATATGAGCACACCATTAAATCCTTCCTAGAAGAGCAACAATATTAGCATGAGATTGGAGAAAGCCCTGGGGAGGAAGAATAATTGCAACTGGAAGATACGTGACAAGCATAGACGCATGACATGTGCACGTTGAGAATGGTGCAACAGAAGGCTGTCAATCAAATTGCCTAAACCTCTGTCCCCTCAAACCTGTGCGTCTGCCACCATCAAAACCAGGAAACTAAGGTGAACTTCAGAGATCCAATGAAGGAGGAATCATCAACAGGCAGGAACAATTGAAAGAATCAAGAAGGACTGAAGGGACTAGAAACACTTAGGAATCTAAGAGAGAGAGCATTGTAAAGTTTAAAAAGCTTCTCATCCATTTCTTATTTTAAAAATATAAAATTAAAATTAATCATTAACATCTTTAACGGTACCTATTCCTGATAGCCCATATTGTCTTCATCTTTCCTACAGACTTTCTGCACACAAATAACACCTAAGCCAAAGAAAATTCTCTGCATTTCTATTGCCTGGGATTTGTAATAGCATCAAGAATAAAATAGAGCAGTCTCTTATACTTATTTCAAGTGTTCTATTATTTGAGGATTGATTAGTACCCTAGTTCATGCTCACTGCTTATTAATGTTCCCCATGTCCCTGTGAAGAATAGGTGTTCTTCACTTGTTGGGTATAGGGTTCGATGTGTATCCATTAAATCAAACTTGCTAATTTGTTTTTCAAATACTCTATTATTAGATATATGTTATTCTTTGTCTCAGAGGAAAGTTGAAATTCTTCACTATGATGATATATTATGTCTACCTCTCCTCTTCCTCTGCCTCCTTCTCTTGTACTTCCTCCTCCTCCTCCTCCGACTTTTTCTTCTTGTCTTCTCCTTCTTCTCCTTCTCCTCCACTTCCTTCTCCTCCTTCCTTTCCTAGTTGAGGCTATATTATCTTCACAGGACATCGTGTGTAGTATAACAACTATATCTTCATGATAAGTTGAACTTATATACCATTGGGGATTAACCACTTAATTCCTAATGATGCTTTGTTCCGCATCTGTTTTATCTCATATTATTATAGCTACCCTGGGTTGATTTTTGATTGATTTTGTCCTAGCATATCTTTATATCTTCTATTCTGTTTTGAATTTCTAGTTTTCCATGTTTTTTAGTTTTCACAAGTCTTGTAAACAAGATATAGCTAAATTTATCATTGTCGCATCAAATTTAACAATCTGTATTTAACTGGAGAATTTATTGCATTTACATTTGTTTTATTTATATCCTTCTTTTGCTCCCACTATCTATATGTTTTCCTTCTATTTTTTCCACAAGTTTTATTATGTTATTTCCCTTTAAAATTTATTGATTTATACTTGTTTTCCATATTCTATTGTATCTCCTCTATTTGGGTGAGAGTTATAGTCTCTACTTCTATTTTACCACCAGCCCACATTGCCTGAAGTGGATATAGTTTCTCATCTCCTGAGAAATTTATAGACCCTTTAACTTTCAGTTTTACCCTCATGACTCACTTGTTTTTGTTGTACAGTATTTTATTTCTCCTTTTTCTTTACTCTCTCTCATCATCTCCATATCTAAATTATCTTTCATGTTTTTTAGTTCCTTGTCTTTCTATGCTGCATTCTATTTCCTTCAGAATTCAAATTTGGTTTTCTATTCTCTCTTCTGTTGTAGAACCCATCTATGAAGTTTTAAAACTCAACAGTTATGCATTTTTCATCTCTTAAAGTTCTATAAGGCCCTTTGCCAAATATGTCATATCATTTCTAGAGTCTCCTGCTTGATTTTGTTATTCCATTTTTTGTCGTTCCATTTTTTATACACAGTTATTTTATATCTTGAAGTTGGTAAGTCTAATAGTGAAGGTTTTGGTGTTTAAATCTATTGTTTTATTTTTAATTTTCTTATGTCTTATGACTCTTATCGACAATGGCATGTATTCCTTATTTGTTTGGAGAACTTTGATTATGAGCTCATATTTGTCTGATTTTAATGTGTACAGAATGTAAGGCTTTAGTTTAGATTCTTTCCTCCAGAGAAGAATGTCACTGGTTTCTGCTCACAGTCATGTGGGATGACACCAAGCTAAGTGCCTTTTTTGTGTGACTCACAACTAATCTGTGAGTCCCAGATTCATTCCCTCAAATCACTGGTGACTCAAAGACAAATCCTTTCATTAGAGGATCATACTGGCCTTTGACCACTGGGTGAATCCAAATTTGTCTAGTGCTTACAATTTCCTTCTTCTGTCCTTTGAGACTTGGCTTACATCTTGTGAACTCAAGAATGCAATAACATTATATTTTATGGAAGATAGCGTTATGTGGAGGGAAACTCCTTTGAGGTATCTAGTCCTCCATACTCCTAGTATTTCATTCTTTTGGATACTTCTTTGCATTTCTTTCTTTAAATAAAAATTCTTTCTTTAACTTGAAAAGAAAATAAATTTTAAAATCAAATGTGTGAGCTTGGGAGTATAGAAATAATTTACACGCTATTCAACAAAATAAGTTTAAGATATAGATAATTTTCCAGTAATGTATGTATGGATTAGGTACATTTAAGTGAAACTAAGAACCTCTATTTAGAACATATTTAATCAAGTTTTAGGAGAAGAATCATTGAGATGCACACTCCAGGAACATTCTGTTTCTGTGAGGTGCACACATACTACACATATACCTGATCGTCATGTGACAAGCCATGATATGGCCAACTTTAGTTCAACTTAGTTCAGGTGTGATGTGATCAATTAAACTTGAAGAAAGGAGAGTGTCCAGAATGTCCAGAAGCCCCATGTGTTTCCAATGTTAGAGCATTAAATACTGAGAACAAGGAAGAATGGTGCAGGTGTTGTATAAATAAATTACAATGTCTAAAGAACAGAGAACAGCATCCACATTAAACGTATTGCTGATTGTGCCACATTTCTGAAAATAAAGCACACCTTTCAGAGGAAAAATGAAGAACGTTTTTGTGTCAGTTAGGGCCTCAAAATGCTGAGGTGGAGTTAGGAGTACAAGAAGATTATTGTGGCATAACACCTGTGAAGAATCAAAGGCTTGGGTAGGAACAGCCCGCACACTCAGATATGGATTTTACTCCCTCTGAAATGAAAAAAAATAAGGAATGTTAGGCAGAGGAGCTTTGAATCACAATGTGGAGATGCTAGTCTCCACCCGAGACCTACTGAATCAGAATGTTTGGGGTGGGGTACAGCAAACCTTCTGTGTTTTAACAAGCCTTCCAGATAATTCAGATCCATAATCAAGTTTGAGGTTGACGAGTTTCAAAAAAAAACACAGTACCAAAGAAGTGAACACTGAAAAATTAAAACAATTGTCTCAGTACTTTGTGTTAATGTGATTTTTAAAAAATGCAAAACACAAACTACTTTAAAGAATGTGCATAAAATTTAAAACCATCCTGAACCAAGAGCTTAATCTATACCTAGAGACACTGGATTTGGAGAAAAAGAAAAGAAGTAGAATACTAATTAATTTTTCACCTAACATTGAGGAGGCAGTGAGGCAAGACTTCATATTCTGGGTTCTTCTTATTTCTCAAATTAAAAATATTGTAAAATAGGGGCCAGCCTGGTGGCATAGTGGTTAAGTTTGCACGCTCTGCTTTGGTGGTCTAGGGTGCGTGGGTTCGGATCCCGGGTGCGGACCTCTGCACCACTCATCAAGCCATGCTGTGGTGGTGTTGCATATAAAGTAGAGGAAGATGGTCATGGATGTTAGCCCAGGGCCAGTTTTCCTCAGCAGAAAAAATAATTCTAAAATAGAATGTGAAAAAGATGTATATATCCAACATGGTGAAGAAAAGTTTAATAAGGAAAATTACTTTAAATGGTGCAAAACAAGGAAAAAAGAAAAAAGCAAAGTACAAAATTTAAAAATAAAACCACAGAGATAATGCTACATATAGCAGTTATACTATACTGAAGTTACTTAAATCACTTTTTCAATATTGAATGTTACTCTACATTCCACAAAGACATAGGAAACTAACATTGAACATAGATGCTGAAAGAAAGGGGATTGTCAGTGATATTCCATACACGTGCTCACAAAAGTAAAGCCACAACTAATATGAAACTTTTATATATGAATGTGTATAATGGTACACATATCTGAAGGCAAAATATTTAGGGGCTAAAAGGTGGTTAGCAGTCAAAATGTATATGTTCATTTATAGTATCATATATTTAAAAAAGGATTTAATAATAGGAAGTAAAGTGAACCTAACTACAACCAAAGTAAGAGTATTCAATTAACTTCTCAGTATTTGTCCAAAAAAAGTCAATATAGGAATCATATATATTGTTAATCTTGATTTATCATTAAATATGTTTGGAGCATACACACACACGTGCCTGCATATAAATATCAAACATCCTACTTCAAAACAAAGAAAGCATATTATTATAAAATTAGGTCTATCCTTGTCCAGCAAGCAATTTCGACATAGCAATCAATTCCTGAAGCCGCCAGAAGAGAGATACATGGCCAACCATAGATATTCTGACTCAGTAGCTCATCAGAGGAACGGGCAGAATTGAAATCCAGTTCCTTAACCAACTTGCACGCAAAAATGCTCATTAACTGCCAACATATCTTAAACAAATCAGACAATTTATAAGCCAATAAACACTCTCGTGCATAACCGTTTGGTCAAACAGGAAATCAAACCAATGATTAGAAAGGAGTGGTGATGGTTTGTAATTGGTATTTGAGTGGTGAACACGATGTAATCTATGCAGAAATAGAAGCATAATGATATAAACCTAAAATTTATACAGTGTTATAAACCAATGTTACTGCAATAAACAAAAATTAAAAATAAATAAATAAATAAATGAAGGAGTAGCAAGGAGCCCTGGAGAGAGAGGAGAGAGAAAGGAAGAAGAAAAGAAAACTGTCTGTTCTGAGAGAAAATATCTCAGCAAGGGAGGGGGAGAGGGGAATCACCTCCCCCAAACCTGGAGGAGGAGAGAGAGGGGGAGGAAAGGGGGAGAGAGAATCCCCCTCTGACCGTTCCCTGCAGGATCTTAGGGCTGGCCAAATCCTTAACAAGACAGGTTGGCTGGAGAAAATCAGACCCAGCTGAAGAACATGTGTCCATGGGAGAAACCTGGGAAACTGAGTTTCTCCACACAGGGCAGAGATTCTCATCTTGCATCCTCTCCTGAGCTAATGACAAAGGTGTATGTCTTGGGTGGGCCTGGGGGATGGGAGAGGGGGAGAAGGCCATTGTCATGCAGAGGGACATGGAAAGGCTTATCTGAACCCTTTCCCCTGCACTGGGGTCAGGTCCAGAAGGGCCAGCACGGAGGTGACCAGGAACAGGCCTGTCTGTGGTGTGGCTGGCCCCGGGGCAGGCATGGGGGTGGTGGGTGGAAGTGGGATGGCGTGTGAGTTGGCACCAGCCATCGGTGGAGGCAGCGACTCAGAGGTCAGGGGTCTCTCTCTCTCTCCCTCTCTCTCTCTCTCCCCGCCTCGGGGACCTGAGGAGAGTAAGGTGCTGCGCCCTGCCCACCTCGCCTACCTCTCCCATGGGCCCTTCTTTCTCTGACCGCTCCAGGAGCCCTGCGGGCTTGGGTTCAACCCTCCACACCCCCGTACAGGCCAAGGGCGTGTGCGCGATCGGCGGGGCCTAGGGCTGGCCTCGGGGGTCCGCAGTGAAGGCCCCGCCCACCCGCCAGGCTCTGACCGGCTGGCGCCACCCAGCTGCAGCGGTTTCATCGCCGCCCTTCTGGACTTGGCTTCAGCTGCTGTCTCCCTCCCCTCCCCCACTCCCACTCAGCTTGAAGGCCGCTTCCCTGCCTTGAAAGCATTGCTCTGGCTCTGATGGCCAGAGGCGTACCGGGCTTCAAGCTCAAGGCTCTGCCTGGCCAGCTGCTTCGTCCCCTGGCTCATTTCTTCCTGGAAAGACAAAGCTATTGCTTCACCCCACACCTCCACTTTGCGACTGCAGCCAGGCCAGGTGTAGGAAAGGCTCTTGAAGTCAGAAGTGCCGAGACAGGCGTATGGCACTGCAGGGCTAGGGAGCCAGGGCCCTACTGGCCCTACTGGCCCTACTGGGCAATCCCTTCCCACAACAGCTCCCAGCCTCCTCTCTGGAGTCGGGAAGGTCTGCCCTTCCTAGTCCTTGGCCATGGCTCTAGGGAGAAATCCTCGCCAGAGTGTGGCATGAGGCCCTCTGACTAAGGGTGCATGTGCCACACCCAGGGCGACATGAAGGCTGGCGCAGATCGCGTGCTCTTTCCAAAGGAGGCTTGCCTATTGGCTCATCCACCTGCGCCGGGCCCCTTTCCTTGTGGGATCATGTCCGGTGGAAAGAGCCTTGGTGCCTGCTGCCAATTTTTTGGGGTGTGTTCTTGCCCCCTTCTGCGAAGGGAACCACTTGACAACTGCTGTGCCACACCTCGGGTCTTTTAGCCTCCCTCAGCTGTGTCCCCGCCATGCCCATTCCTACCTCCATGGAGGGACTACTAAGGTCTTGGCACTTGCCAAGTGGAAATAGTCATTAGAGACTTAACTTGGAGTTGTAGTAAAAGAGCATAACATAACAGCATTGAGCTTGGGCTCTGCCATTTATGAGCTGTGTAACCTGGATGAGTTTTCTAGCCCCTGCACCCAGTCTCTTCATCTATATAATTGTGAAAAGACCAACATCTACTACGTCGGGATATTTTGAGGATTCTGTGTGTTAATGTATCTTCAAGCACAGAATTAACATTCAGAGTGTAGTGCCTGGCTCAGTAGAAGTGTTTGCTGCTGTTATTATAATTATCATTATTTCATGTCCTTCACTTCCTCGTGAGTTCCCTGTCAAACCAACCATGGTCCATGGTGTCAACAGTTTTATTCCAGGCTCCTGCTTAATGGCCTGCAGAGGGATCCTCCCGCTCATAACCTCTTATTTTTATCCCAGTCTCTGGAACTCTTTCTTCTTGGCACTGAGGCAATGAATGGGGTCCCACACCCAACCCTGCATGTACTCCTTTTAATATCCCATGCTTTTGAAATACTGTTTAGTGTTTACTTGGTGGAATATACTCCCTGACATGAACAACACACGGGAGATAGGATTTAGGAAACATTGTTCCATGTAGGGCTCTGATTTTATCATAACACAGAGTACAGATGATCAAGGGCCAAGGTAGAGTTCCTTATTGCAAAAATCTTCAGAGATGAGGGTGTTCTAATGTGACACCACCTGAAAATAAAGCCAGCACATAAAAGCAGTTGTAGTTTTAAAAGGAAAAGCACACAACTGAAAGAATTGATCCCATTAAATACACTATTCTATTTGTTTATGTATCAAATTACTGATAGGTAATAAGCAGGTGTACAGATAGTAGAATTATCAATTTCACAGAGAATTCTTTTAACAGTTGTTCATATCTTGTGTTTTACATCATTTATTAAGGTAATATTTTCATCTTTACTTTTCCTTGTGTCTCTATCTTTCTCAACTTTTCCAAGAGATATATTTATATTATCTTCTCAAATTTTAGGGAAAGTTAAAAAAAGTTATGAAACATTTGAAGTTGTTGATTTTGTATATTGGAGGAGGACTAGATTGCAAGTGAATTAGTGATAATTAGAGTTTTAGTTTGGTAAAAGATGGTAGCTGGAATCGATACCAGGATGTTTGTAAGCTAATTTTTACTTCATTATTTGATATAGTTTCTAAAATGCCAGAACCGGTAATTTTAAATTTAACAACTTGTCTCATTTTAAAATATGTGTTCTTGGAGAGGGTGACTGAGGTAAGTAGACAATAATTTACTGTAGTGACTTGTTTTTCTCCAATTAATCTGTTATAAACCCAACAGGCATATAGCATTCTTTTGTCCAAATGACCTGATGGCACTTTCTTAACTTTTCTTGCTGTGATTCTAGCAATCTAGGGTCACACCACCTTCTCTCTCCTAGTCATGATTTCAGTTGTAAGAGTCACATTGTCAATAATATGGTGACAAATTTGCACACAGTCTACAATTTACTAAAATATATATATCAATTGCAAGCTTTGATAACATGATTGTTAAGGAATGAACAATTTGCAGTGCACTTAACAGCTGATTGCTACACATTATTGTGTAAGGACATCATGGTTAAAACCATTATTTGCAACATGGGGCCCCTTTCAATTTTATTTTAATGGAAAGTGTTCAATGACATTTTTCTTTTGAAGAAGAAAGACTTGCATTTCCATCTTAGAAAATTATGAACTTGTTTTTAGCCCTTTTTCTTGTCTTCAGCTCTTCTTTATATTGATTACTAATTCACATGTCCAGTTACTTCAGATTCATGGTGCTATCTCCTCTGCCTTTTTCATGGCTCTCACATTAATTTTTCCATAATCCATTCTGTGAAAGAGGTTTATCTCCACCTTCATATATTGAGGAAGGAACCGACCCTCCTTTATGTGAACTTGGAAAGAAAGGCCAAGGTGATGCCACGGTGTCCTTCCCCACCATTGAGCTGCAGAATGGCTGCAGAGTCCTGTGAATCTTTTGCTCACCTCCTGGCTCCCTACATACTTGGCATTGTCTGCGCGGAGAACCCCAGCTTGTTACAAGTGAATTTTTGAAGTCTTTAGAAGCCGGCTGAAGGATAAGACTGGCTAGAAAGGACATCAGCAAGCAGTGTACTCCAAAAGTTGGTGGCAGAAACATTAAGAAGAAGAAAACCTTTCCGTTTATCTTGTTTTCTCTTTATCTTCTCTCTTTTCATTTTCCTTTAGTTATATGGTATAAACCCTATCCACCACCCATGGTGCTTTTTTTTTTTTTCCCTCAAAACCCCAGTACATTGCTATATATCTTAGTTGTAGGTCAACCCATGGAGGTTCTTTTTCTTGGAGTCCCATGGCATTTTATTCATATCTCTTTCTATCAAATTATTTCCATAGCATAATTTATCTGTTTATACATATCTGTCTTCCTTGCAGACCCCCAACATTTCAAGACCTTTGGGCACATAATATATACATAAGTATTTGAGTGAATCAATGAAGATCTTTTGTTGAATAAGATCTAAATAAATACAATACCTACTCAGCACATGAATGCAAGCATTTGAGAGAGAGTTTTGTGTCTGCTGAAGCAAGCTGTGGACCAGTTTAGGGGCTCAGTGCCAAGGTTACTCAATAGATTGAGACAAAATGAAATAGATAATTAACTTTAGTTTTAAAATTCATGGAGAACAGGAGCAGGATATCTAGGTGTGAATCAGCACTTGATCATTCATGTTGCATGTTTGGAAAATCCAGTCCTTTATTTTTCTATGAAAATGTGACAGGCTAAGAGAGTGAACAGAGGACTGGTTTTTAGAAAGGCAATTTTGTTGCAGGAAATCGTGGAGGAAAATATATGGAAGGAGAGCTGGTAGAAACATGGCAGAAACTTTTTGTGTAGAAATCCTAAAAATTGAGTTTACATGCTGGCTGAAAGATTTGTAACTCAACATTTCTCCAATATAGGTTAGAGCAAATTTTAAATATCTAGGTATACAAAAGGAATACAAAGGAACATAGATCAAACTGAAAGGAGTTTAGGATAGAACAAAGAAATGAAGCTAAGGTAAACCAGCACACTAAAATGTGTTTCAGAAGGACCTGCAGTTTTTAAAGGTAGTTGGAAATTTATCACTCAGGTTTAAAGTAGAAAAGGAAATGGGAACAATTCTCTATCATTTCATGTCCATGAGATTAAAAGCTACATTCTGTCAGAGAAGCAAAACTTGTATGCCCTCTAATGTCCAAAAAAGTGTTTTGAATCATACCTAATGAAAGATAGTCTGTGTGATGTAATGCAAATACAGCATCATCAACTCATTTCCAAGTTTATTACAAACACTTTAGCATAAGTTTAATTGAGGTAATGCAGAATTCTATAAGGGGCCAAGGAAGAGGCTGATAGCATTCTCTCTTTCAGCTTCTCACTTGACCAAGGGAGAAAATGTTCTTGAACAGATTGACTACGTCTCCTAAAGACAGTGCTCATTTTCAATTTTTCTTTTTATAAACTCATCCTGCATTTCCCCTTACATATGCAAGCTAAAGCGTGTGTGTAGACATCCTTCATTGGCAATGAGGAGCAGATCCATACTATTAAATAATCAAATAAGCAGAACATACGGTTGGTGCCTTTTAGGAAAACTACAAGTTTAAGCCCACCCTCATTGGTGGAAGAACATGGTATACCCGAATTAAAATATCTACCATTTATTATGCAGCTAATCATGTCATGCTATTTAAATGAAACTTAATGAATTCTTCTTCTATAAAATTAATTTTATTTTAGTCAAACTGATGTATAATTTTATATAAGTGCATTTTTACTTAAAATGTAAAACTCTTTAGAGTCTGCTTCTTTCAGTTTTAGAGGCATATTTTGTATATATTTTTTTTAAAGATTTTATTTATTTATTTTTTCCCCCAAAGCCCCAGCAGATAGTTGTATGTCATAGCTGCACATCCTTCTAGTTGCTGTATGTGGAACGCAGCCTCAGCATGGCCGGAGAAGCAGTGCGTCGGTGCACGCCCGGGATCTGAACCCGGGCCGCCAGCAGCGGAACGCGTGCACTTAACCGCTAAGCCACAGGGCCGGCCCATATTTTGTATATTTTGGTGTGATTTTATTTATTATCCTTCATAGCAGAGAGGCACATCCTACTCTTTTTCTTGCTGTCCTCTCTCTACAAGTTAAAACTCATCCAAGTTTATTTTGCTTTATAAGGCATAGGCTTACTTTGTGAATGAAAAAGAGATCATTTCTGAAACATGTTTGGAACTGTAGGGAGCCCAGAATTTTAGACTATGCTCAGAATTTTGTGAGGTAACTTCAAAAAAGATGGAACATTTAACGTTTGCCAGGAAAGTTTTCTGCTACTTTGCTTAACAGTAGGGTTTTTTTTTTTTTTTTGGTTTCTTAATTCTTTGAAAGGATGAGTGAAGGAGTTGGCAGGTTTAAATTTACCCTTGATAGAGCTCCCTCTGGGTTACTCTTTCAAAACAACCATCCCAGTTGATGAATATTTAATGGGGACTCTGTCAGTCCCAGAGCTGAGAGAGGCAGTTCTCAAAGCTCCAGCAGGTCCTGGGAGAGGAGAGCGCTGGTAGCCAGTGTTGTTTGAGTTTGGATGAGGCATGGTCTTTCTCAGGATGTTAGAACTGAGTGGAGTTCTCAGATGCAGCCCAGTGACTCTAGAACTGAGCCCTGCTCAGAAACCAGTTGACTTTTCATTCGCTCTGAGCCTGGTGTCTGCCCTCTGCTCGTGCCCCTTTCTGCCATTTCTCATGCTTCTCCTGACTCTCTCTCTTTCCTACACCTTCTTTCTTCTTTTTTCTCTTTTTCTTACTTTTACTCTCTATTATATTCCTTCTCCTTATCATTTTTCTCAGTCTCTTATTGTTCTCATTAATTTTCTTTTTATTTTGTAGTACAGTTACTCTGTACATCACATTCACCTTAAAATCTTGATCCTCTACAACTCCTATACTTCAGTTAGCTATGTTTTTTAAAGATTTTATCTATTTTTTATTTTTCCCCCCCAAAGCCCCAGTAGATAGTTGTATGTCACAGCTGCACATCCTTCCAGTTGCTGCACGTGGGACGCGGCCCCAGCATGACCAGTGAAGCAGTGCGTTGGTGCGCGCCCGGGATCCGAACCCGGGCCAACAGCAGCGGAGCACGCGCACTTAACCGCTAAGCCACGGGGCCGGCCCTCAGCTCGCTATTTTGAAGAGAGTATTTTGATAAATTTCTCTTAGATGTTATAACATGCTGATTCAAGGAAATAAAAACTATCACAAATGGGATGGGGATGAAGAGTGAATTCAGTTCAGGTAGCCATGGAATTAGACAGAGGGAAACTGAGAGCTTAAGTGTAGGTGTTCAAAATATTTCCTGATACATCTTCGTAGTTCATTGTTGTGGTAAACTGCACAGAGTCTTATTTACTGCTGGAGCCCAGATGTTTGCTCCTTGGGGCAGCTCATCAGACCTTGGCCTATAGAAAAGAAGCTAGGAAACATTACATGCATTTCTAATGTGAAGAACTGTTAGTGTTCCACCAGGAGACACCTTGGGATCTTCCCTGCACTATCTGAATAGAAAAAGAGGAAGAGAAGCTTTTCTCCATCTGCACAAAACCAAGACCTTATCTTGAGTTTGAGAGGATTGGAGGCGACTGAAAACAAAAGTTTTCCCGAGTTTGGATTTGCTTTAACAAGAACTATTTGCTGGCTTTGATGTTAAAGGTCTTTATTCAAAATTGACTACCTCTAATGCTAAGTTCAGAGTGGAGATGTGTCAGTATAAGAGAGAAGAATCCCTTTTTGATTATATCACTGAAATACAGTATTTGGGAGAATGGTTATATTTGAAGGTCACTTGTTCATATTCTGTTGCCACAGTGACATCTGTTGGTAAGTGACTACTTCATGCTATTCTCGATGATTTCTGTTTGAAAGACATACTGAGCTTGATAAATAAATGGCAAGCAATAGGATATAATGGAACACATGAGGAAGCCATTTGGGGTAAAGCTAATTCAGTCTGAATTTGTTTTTCCAAAAGGGTCTGTCGCCTGCACTGTGTATCTGCTTTGCCATGTCCCAAAGAGAAGAGTAAATGCCCTTAAGATAAGAATGTAACTTCCCCCTCATTGGCATTTCCTTAAGGATAAGCATTTCTCCCTAGGCTAGGATTTGATTGTTGCAGTCATCCTGTGATCACCCAGCTCCAGACAACAGACGTGACACCAGCCATGCCCATTGAGACAACAGATCTGCTCCCCGCTGTGTCCATCAATAGCTGTTCTGGCAGGGCAATCTGGCAGGGCTGATCTCGTGGCTATTGTAAAAGGGACATTGCAATCACTTGCAATACATGCTCTTTGATGGTATATAACCGCTCTGTACACCCCACTTCTTCGGTGACCTTCCTTCCTTAGGGAAGGAAGGCCACAGGTCATGGTCCTCAAAAGTTGGCTCATAATAAACTCACCCCAATTTTGATTTATAGATTGATTATGGATTATTTACGTCGACAAGCTGAGGTGTAGGAAGCAGTAAAGGCACAGTGGTACTCGTGTTGCCCGATATAAAATCTTTCCTCCCTCTTTCCCTTCCCAGGATACCCACTCTTCATGGTGGCACCGACTTCCATGGTGTGATCATTCTTCTGATCACTACTTTCATTCCCTCTTACAATTACTCAACAAATATTTAAACACCTACTGTATGCCAGGCTTGGGATACACTAAGGAAAAATTTTTCTACAAAATCTCTGTCTTCACAGAACTTGTTTTTGTTGGCTAAGTGAGATAATGGATAAGTAGGCAGACAAGTGAATTACATAGTCTATCGTGTGATGATCTGTGTCAAGAAGAAGGTAAGCGACAGGCAATGGGGAGAGCTAGAGAGTGAGTGGGTTGCTACTTTAATTAGAGAGCACAGGGAGGCTGGAGCAAGGCCCAGAGGGAAGGGACAGAGCAGGAGGACATGCAGATATCCCAGGGCTGCAGAGATGCTGTGGAGGAATTATGACTCGGATGTTGTTGGGCAGCAAGAAGCCAGTGTGGCTGGAGCACAGTGAGCAAGAGGAGAAAGGCAGAGAAGGTTTGAGATGCCAGGGAGGGTGAGCAGATGAAAGAAGGCCCCTGGGCCCATCAAAATTGTTCTGTAAGTGAAATGAAAACTTTCAATGTCATTTAACTATACGTTATACAATTTAAGTAGTAAATACCTTTTGTTTTTCTATAGTCTTGTTAAGCACATCAACTAAAATGCTGCTAAATTGGGAATGTCTAAATTATCCCCAGGAGTGACTGCTGTATCTTGTCAGGCGTCTGGTCTGCACAGCAGTCGGGGGTGGGAGTGATGTGACAGTCAGGAGAGGAGCTCTAGTCTTCAGGTTGTCACAAACAGTTTGTGTTATGTTTCATCTGTAACATGCGAAGGACGGAAAAGATGAGTGGTTTCCACACTCCGATCCATGGAGCGCTGGATATTCCTGAAGGCTCTTGGTTTTTGTTTGTTTGTTTGTTTGTTTTTGTGAGGAAGATCGGTCCTGAGCTAACATCTATCACTCCTCCTCTTTTTGCTGAGAAAGACTGGCCCTGGGCTAACATCCATGCACATCTTCCTCCACTTTATATGGGATGTCACCACACCATGGCCTGACAAGCGGTGCGTCGGTGCGCGCCCAGGATCCGAACCGGTGAACCCTGGGCCGCTGCAGCAGAGCGCGCGCACTTAACCGCTTCCCCACCCAGCTGGCCCTGAAGGCTCTTTGTTTTTTTTCTTATGTTTATAAACTTCGATGCAAGCTTCACATAGAAGAGAGTGTCCCTTAGCTTTAAAAAGATTCCTGGACTTGGTCCTCACTTAGGTTTTCCAGTACGAAGAGTTTGCAGTCTCACAGACTCCCAAAGGACAGACAAAAGGAGCAAGATCCCTTTTTTCCGAGTGTCTCTTGTGACAGTGCTCATTGTCGCTCATTTAAACCAGAAGGTGATTTGTCAATAGTGAGATATAGCATTTGAGACCCCATCCTTAAAGATGGCTGAGTTGTCGTCCATCATTTTACAGACTTATTCTAAGTGAATAATATAAAAAGTGAATGTCTCAGCAGGTACTCTCTGACACAAAATAGAAACTAGGAATTGAGAAAAGTAATTATGATTGATGTCTGTCAATAAGGGCATAGGGCTAGTCTAATTCAAAAGTAATTAAAGGCATGAGTGTTAGTCACTGTACATATTAAATATATTGAAAAGTATTCATGTTCTCATAACACAGAATTATAACTGGAAGATAAACTGGATGTTTTTGGTACTTATGGTTAAAGATATATTTTATTTAGTTTTGTTTTCCGATTGAGGAAATGAGAAAATTTATTTTTTAATATATTGACTATCTTCTTCCTTTCCAACCTAGAATCTCAATCTGCTATTTTGGAAACTCTGAAAAATATGTTCAGATGCTGTTCAACAGGTAAGAAAATCTTGTTAGGATGTCAAATACTTTTCTCTCTTATTTATCATAAAATTGTGACAGACTCTCATTTATCTTCCTGTCTGCCCATCTGACTAGGCCACCTTGTTTCTCTAAGCCTGCAGGGGAATCCAGTCAGGTGGAAAGGGATATTTTCTTCCACTTAGACTTTGCAGAGAAAATCAGCCTTGAAGTGGAACTGAGCACATGCTTTTCAGAAGCTGCATCATTCTCTACCCAGCCAGAGCATTGGGCCTGACAACAGCTGGATCCAGTAGAAAACTGGACACTCTAGGAGATGTCATGTGCAGATGTGCCTGGCTGGACTAATAGTCACATGGATATGAGTTTTAAAAAAATCTCTCAGAGCTTTTCCAAAATCCAATAATATTCTTAAGTTGCTGTAGTAGATGAAACATTAGTTAGTGTCTTTTTAATTTCAACAGAAGCTTTTTTTTTTGTTACTAAAGAAGCCAAATTTCATGTCTTTTTTCTTGTTACCAAAATGGGCTTACTATTAAAAAAAAGAAAACTTCAAGAAAGGAAACACTCATATGGAATAGAAATTGTGAGTAGCAATTGCTACTTTTTTATATAAAATCATCTGTTTTATTTATTTACACTTTCTATCAACGGCGCTTTTGAAAATAACTTAGTATTAGAAATTACCAGTAAGAAGAGGGTGTGCGCCCTTGAGTGTGGTCCAGTAGAAGTCAGGTGACTCAGACCTGAGTTCTAGGCCCAGGTCTGTTTCTGGTTAGTGTGTGACAACGTACTTAGGCTCTCTGGAACGTAGTATTCCTTTCTGTAAAATTAAAGAATTGATGATTTTTGAGAACTTTCCCAAATATTAAATGACTTCTCTTATAAAAAGTAGAAAGATCCTTCTCAAACTTATAAATTATCAAAAATTTTTTGTGACCTTTCACGTACCAAGAACAACTGATGTCCCTTCAATTATATTGATTGAAAATAAAGATCATAAAAGTATATATTTGGTAATCTAATAAATGAATTAGCATAAAAATGAGCCAGGAAAAATTTTATGATCAATCAAGAAATTACATTATGAAAGTATTACTGTTTGTTACAGTATATAAAATTATGACTCTAAAATAGTATCTTTTTGCTGTCTGTAAGTTTATATTGTTACTCATATATCACTATTAACCCTATTATGTTTTACAAGAAATAAAATGTCTTGAAAGGAAAAAACAATAAAGCAGCAGCCCTGCATTACACATGAAAGTTGTGCTCCCCCTGGAGGGAAAATGAGGATACAACATTGGTCGAGTACTTCATTTTGTAACCCACTGGTGCCTTTCAAAAATATAGCTATTATTGTCATAGTAAAGATATTCTTAAGAATAGTGCCACAAAACTGGTTTTCCAGCTTCTTTTTGTCAGAGCTGAGACCTACATCAGGCTGGGGCACTTGAAGAGGCATGGGGGACTCAGCTGAGGGTGGTTTAATTACTGTAAGATGATTAGCCAATAGCAAATAAGACAGAGAACGATTAAAAAGAGGTAAAGGGAAATAAAGTTGGAAATAATTAAGAAAAATAGTGCCTTCAAAATATCCTCTCATTATTTTTATAGCTTTTTATTTATTTTATTTTATTTTTTTTGAGGCATGACGAGGATAGTATGTTAGATTTTTCTAAACCCTTATCTCCAGGGCATATATTACTGAGTTTTTCATTATAAATGATAATGCCAAAGAAAACCTGGACAAAAGTATTCTGTACTATCCACAAGGACAAAACATGTACAACATTGCTCTATATATTAAGAGTCGAGCTGTAATAGTCAAGATATATACTCATGTGTGTAAAATTATAATGATTTTCTAATTTTCTCGGGCTGTGAACCATGGTAAAATATACAGGAATAAGCAGGAAACCTGAAAAACTAGGTGATTTAAAAAACCTGATGTTACAGCTAGACCATTCATGGGTGAAATCAATTTCAATTTCACACTTCTCCTTTCCTTGTAGCCAGTGAAGTGTCTGGAAGACAGAAAACACATAAAATTAATTGAGAGTTAACAGTATTTGGAGGCAGTTGAGGTTAAGCATTCAACAATGATGTCCCTTACTTCAGGAGCCATTGAATTTTTGTCATAAGTTTACTTTATACACGGGTTCTCTTCTTAGATTATTTCTGTATGTTTCTTAGAAGAGAAACAGGGAAGGAGAATTAACTATCAATCTACTGTGCGCCAGTTCCTTTACTGTATTCCCTTATGCAATTCTTACAATAATCCTTTAAAGTAACTGTTATAATTCATATTTGATAAAGAAAACCATGTTTACAAAATTGATCAAGGGTAAGAGGGAAGATCTGAACATCAGTCCATTGGGTTCTGCCTCATATTCTCCCCACTGTGATAAAAATGGTGCTTCAACATGGGTTCTCACCATCTGGCTATTTATTACTGGCTCCTGCCAACAGCATTGGATGAGATGAGATGAGAAGTTATTTCCAAAGACATTCTATTATATTTAAACTGTACTATTTATGAGTCAGATGTCAAGACATGTTTTAGAGACATAGAGAGCAACTGATTAGTTCACCCACACATTATTAATGTTTACTATAACTTTCGTGTGCCACATCGTGTCAACTTTACCAACTTTAGTGCTTCACTGTTCTTTTTGAAAAAACTCAGAATGTCACTTTTCGTGTCAAACACCTTGCTGTTTTATTCTTATTCACTAGATGACAGTTCTGTATCTCTGTAAATTACCACTGCAGCAGGAAACGAGAGGTCTTAAGCCAGTTTGCTCTGCACAAATGATGGACATAGGAGGACTTCTGCTCCATCAAGGCTGCCTGTGTCATTCCGTGGCTGTAACGGGGATGTCCAGGACTGCTTAGTCAGAGGCACGAAGCAGAGTCAGAAAGCATCCTCTAAATTCTTCAGATGTGAGTTCAGGCACCTGTCCTCTCACCTGAGCACACTGGAGTTTATTGAATGTGTTCTGACTCTTACTCTCTCCCTGTAGTTAATAAGTCTGGGAGCTCCATAACTCTAGAAAAAACACAGGACTCATAAAGCCTTTTCTCAACTAAACAGAGTTGAGGGCTATGGTGTTGCCCGAGAGTCTCATGCTTAAAGAAATTACAGCTGGTGCTCAGGCGGAAGGCAAGTGTCAGCTACTCCTGGAGGGGTTTTATTGATGCTCCCATGGAATGAGCAAGTTTAAAAGAAAACCACATTGCTTAAACCTCACTAACTGATTGTTTTATTTTCAAGTAATATGCTCTGAAATCTGCTATGTCTAAAAAACCATTTCAGGCCGGCCCCATGGCTTAGTGGTTAAGTGCGTGCGGTCCGCTACTGACGGCCCGGGTTCGGATCCCGGGCGCACACGGATGCACTGCTTCTCCGGCCATGCTGTCGCCACGTCCCACATACAGCAATTAGAAGGATGTGCAAATATGACATACAACTATCTATTGGGGCTTTGAGGAAAAAAAGGAGGAAGATTGGCAATAGATCTTAGCTCAGAGTCAGTCTTCCTCAGCAAAAAGAGGAGGATTAGCACAGATGTTAGCTCAGGGCTGATCTTCCTGACACACACACACACACAAAAAAATTCAGTCTTTTTTCTTTGCTGTCTGTTTATTATCATTTTTACGAATGCTTTGATTTCACCATCTTCTTGGCACCACAACAGTAGCCATTGAGATGTTATTATAGATTCAGTTTTGAAATTTTATCATCTTATCTCTATTTCCTCTGCCATTTCTTAGTTTTAGTTCTTACTGCATCTTATGCTTGAAAATATTTGAAGCTTATAGTGTTTCTTATTTTCTCAACTTTTTATTATCTAAGGGCCCTCAACTATCACTTTTTTAAAAAAGGAAGTGAAATACATAACAGAACAATACACTGTAATAAATTGACCAATTATAAAATTAAGTTCAACCTGAAATCCCTCCCCACTTAACAGAGACCATCTTTCATAATTCACCATACTTTAGTTTGGGCAGGGTCAGTTTATCAATGATTTTTGGATGTTTTAAACCACACGAGATGAATACAATATGGTAAAATTGTTAATCTTGCAGAAGTTGTAGAATTTCCTGATGGTTAGAGAAGTTGATGGTGGAGAACCTGAATCATATGAAAAGTAGTTGATTAATTAACACCTGACAGAGTTTGTTAATTTGTTAAAGATGATGATAAGATATACATGCTGAAAAGATAACTTTGCATATCAGAGTATTGTGAGAGGCCACTGGGAAAATTCATAATGTTTTCAAATACTACAAAAAATGGCCATTTTTTCATAAAAAATGTCATACATGATGGCATCAAATACTTATGTCAGAAAATTTACAATGAAGAAAATTAACACTTGAGTCATTTTAATTCTAATAATTTGTTCATGCTTACTATTAGGTTACAAACAATTTTTAGAAATAAAGTGATAAATGATGTACTTGCTTAATTTTTAATTTTTTTAGGAAAAGACTTTTTCACATTTTAAAAAATATTTATTTGTATTTATTTTATGCTGAATTTATTCCTAGGCTCAAAGACTTTTTTTTAATTAACTAACACCAATTCTTTTCAAACTCTTTCAAAAAGTTGAAGAGGAGAGAATACTTCTAAAGTCATCCTATGGGGTTAATACTACACTGATATCAAAGCCAAAGACACTAAGAGAAAAGAAAACTATAGGTCAATATCTTTCATGAATATTGATACAAAAATTCTCAATAAAATAGTAACAAAGCAAATTCAGCAGCATATTGAAAGGATTATACATCATTTTTAAGTGGGATTTATTCCTGGAATACAAGGATGTTTCAATATATGAAAATGAATCAATGTAATTAACCACATTAACAGAATGAAGGAAAAAAAGTGATCACCTCAATGGATGCAGAAAAGGCGTTTGACAAAACTAAACATGCTTTCATGTTAAAAACACTAAAAAACCCTCAGAGTAAAAGGAAGCTACTTCAACATAATAAAAGCCATATACAGAAATCCACAGAGAACATCGAATTCAAGGGTGAAAGACTGAAATGTTTTTATCTAAGATCAGGAGAAAGGCAAGAAGGCCCACTTTCACCCTTCTATTCAACATGGTATTAGAAGTTCTAGCCAAAGCAATTAGATAAGAAAAAGAAAGAAATAGCATTCAAATTGGAAAGGAAGAAGTGATATTATATTTGTTTACACATAATATCTTATATGTTGAAACCCCTAAAAATTTCACAAAAAATTTTAGAACTAATAAATTATGCAGAGTAGTGGGACAGAAAATTAACTTGCAAAAATTAGTTGTTCTTCTATACATTAATAACAAGTAATCTGAAAAAGAAATTTAAAAACTTTACATTTTTATTTACAATAGCATCAAAAAGAGTAAAATACTTAAGAATCAACTTACTCATGGAGGTAAAAATCCCAATGATTTTTTTGCAAAAATAGAAAAATCTATCCTAAAATTCATATGGACTCTCAAGGGACCCTGAATAGCCATAACAATCTAGAAAAAGAACAAAGTTAGAGAACACACACTTCCTGATTTCAAAACTTACTACAAAGTAATCAAAACAGTGCAGTACTGGCATAAATACACACAATATACTAATGAAATATTAGAGAGAGCCCTGAAATAAACCTTTGCATATATGGTCAAATGATTTTTGACAAGGGTGCAAATATCATTCACTGGAGAAAGGATAAGTTTTTCAACAAATGGTGCTGGAAAACTGGATACCCACATGCAATAGAATGATGTTGGACACTTACCTTACACCATATACAAAAATTAACTCAAAATGGATCCAAGATATAAATGTTGGAGTTGAAGATATAAAATCCTTAGAAGAAAACACAGGGTAAAAGCTGCATGTCATTGGGTCCAAATGCCATTGCCAACAATGATTTCTTTACTATGACACCAAAGACATAAGCAACAAAAAAAATAACAAATTGCACTTCATCAAAATGAAACGTTTTCTGTATCACAAGATACTAGTAACAGAGTAAAAAGGTAATGCACAGAATGGTTGAAAAGATTTGCAAATCACATATCTGATAAGGGATTAATATCTAGCATATATAAAGAACTCCTACAACTCAACAATAAAAAAACAACCCAATTTAAAAATGCACAAAGGACTTGAATAGACATTTCTCCAAACAAGATATAAAATGGCCAGTAAACACATGAAAAGTTGTTCAACATCACTAAGTATCAGGAAAATGAAAAATAAAACCACAATGAGATACATGTTCACACCCATTAGCATAGTTACTATCACAAAATCAGAAAATAACAAGTGTTGGCAAGGATGTTGAGAAATTAGACCACTTGTGCAATGAAGGTGAGAACGTAAAACTGGAAAACAGTATGGCAGTTCCTTCAAAAATTAAAAATAGAATTCACCATATGACCTAGCAATTCCACTTATGGGTTCTGAAATAATAGAAAATATATTTATCAGTCTCTGCCTCCAGTTCCTGGCACAGAGCTCCTAAAACTTTGTAATTTCCTAAATGATAAGAACACTAGGAGCAACTATTATTCTAATATTTGTCTTTGACACCATTCCTGACACAGAGACCCTAAAACCCTTGTAATTTCCATTTTTTTTTTTTAGGAAAATCAGCCCTGAGCTTACATCTGTGATAATCCTCCTCTTTTTGCTGAGGAAGACCGGCTCTGAGCTAACATCTATTGCCAATCTTCCTCCTTTATTCTCCCCAAAGCCACAGTAGATAGTTGTATGTCATTCTTGCATATCCTTCTAGTTGCTGTATGTGAGATATGGCCTAAGCATGGCCGGAGAAATGGTGCATCGGTGCGTGCCCGGGATCTGAACCTGGGCCGCCAGTAGTGGAACGTGTGCACTTAACTGCTAAGCCATGGGGCCTACCTCCTTGTAATTTCCTAATTGATAAGAACACTAGGAGAAGCTTTTGTTCTATTGAGGCAACTCTGGGTGGGCTTCTGGATGGCTCCTTGATGGGGGCTGGTCACCAGGAAGACCAAGCCCTGATTAGAAGGTTCGAAATTTTGGCCCTACCCCTTATCTTGCAGAGAGGGGAGGGGGGCTGGAAACTGAGTTAATAATTAATCATGCTTATGTGACAGAGACTCCATTAAAATCCCAATAGAAGGAGGTTCAGAGAGCTTCCAGGTTGGCAATGACAAGGAGTGCTTGGAGAGTGGTGCACTTGGATATGGCATGAAAACTTTGTGCCCCTTCTCACATACCTTTCCCTATGCACCACTTCCATCGGCTGTTCTTGAGTCATATCCTCTTATAATAAACTGGTGATCTAGTAAATGTTTCTCTGAGTTTTGTGAGCCACTCTAGTAAATTAATCACACCCAATGAGGAGGTTGTGGGGACCTCTGGTTTATAGCCAGTCAGTCAGAAGTACAGGTAACAGCCTGGGCTTGTAACCGGCATCTGAAGTTGAGGTGAGGTAGGGTGGGTGTGCAGTCTTATAGGACTAAGCCCTCAACCTGTGGAATCTGATGTATCTCTGGGTTGACAGTATCAAATTGAGTTGAATTATCTGACGACTAGCTGGCATTCCAAGAATTGCTTGTTGGAGGTGTGGGGAACCCTCCCACGTGTGAAAAAATGAATCTCAGAACACCATTTATGAGCATACACCCAAAATGATTGAATGCAGAGGTATAAAGACATAAATGTACACCCATGTTCTTAACAGCATTATTCAAAATAGCCAGAAGCTGGAAGCAAACCAGGTGTCCATCAACAGATGAAATGACAAAAAACATGTGGTGTATACACACAGTGAAATATCATTCACCCTTAAAAAGGAAGAAATCCTGACACATGTTATGACAAGGAAGAACCTTGAGGACTTTATGCTAAGTGAAATAAAGCCATCCACAAAAGGAAAAATACTGTATGATTCCACTCATATAAGGTACTTAGAGAACTTAAATTCATAGGAATAGAAAGGAGAATGGTGTTTCCCAAAGGCAAGAGGAAGGGATAACAGGGAGTTGTTGCTTAATGAGCACAGAGTTTCAGTGCAAGGTGAAAATAGTTCTGTGGATCGTTCGAGGTTATGGCTACACAATAATGTGAATGTACTGCATGTCACTGAACTGTACACTTAAAATTGGTTAAAATGGTCAATTTTAGGTTATGTATATTTTATGACCATTTAAAAAAATTAATTATTTTCAACAAATGAACAAACACTAGCTACATGCAATAGATGAATATCACAACCAAAATGCTGCATAAAAGAAATTATATTCAAAAGGCTATAGATTTTTTAATTCCATATATATAAAATCTAAAAAAGAAACAAAACCGAGGTCTGGCTTCCAGTAATGGTGGAGTGGCTTGTTGAACTAACACTCTCACAGATAACAATGATAAAATCTGCATAAAATATTATATGTATTTATATAGAATCATGTATTTATATGTAATACACATATAATAAATGCATATATGTGTGTATGTATAAATGTCTTCCGAAAGCAAGCAGAACTGAGAGGGAGCCTTCCCTTAAATGATGGGAATTGCACCAGGAGATATTTGCAAGCTTGAGTCTTTTGCCTCAAAGCATTCCAAAATCTGTACATGGCCGAGACAGGGGAAAAACTACAGTCTTACTTGTAAAGTTAGAGGATGTATTTTGGGGCTGACAGAGTAGCTGGAAAGTTAAGGGAGAAATTCTGGAATGGAGGGAGACACACAGAGGAAAATCTCAAAATATGTACGTAAGTCTCCCCCACACACACACACCAAATTGGCAGATCTTTGAACAACACACATGCAGGGTAGACACCAGAGGGCTTAGTGTAAAAACAGCAATTGGTAGATGAAAGAACTGAATGAGGATTTCAGCTATGCTCACGGTAAAGGAGAGAAGATTGGAGTTTCAGTCCAGCCAAGTTAACTCCCTGCTAGAAAAATAACAACACTCTTCAAAGGAATACAATAGAATCCAGAGTCTCTATAACTATCATTCATGGTTTCCAGTACACAGTTTAATTTTTTTTTTATTTATTTTTCCCCCAAAGCCCCAGTAGATAGTTGTGTGTTATAGCTGCACATCCTTCTAGTTGCTGTATGTGGGACGTGGCCTCAGCATGGCCGGAGAAGCAGTGACTCGGTGCGCGCCCGGGATCTGAACCCAGGCCGCCAGTAGCAGAGCATGCACACTTAACTGCTAAGCCATGGGGCCGGCCCTCCTGTACACAGTTTAAAAAATCATGAGATTTGAAGAGATGGGAAAATGTAATCCATATATGACCAAAAGCAGGGAGGAGAAACTCTCCCCAAGGTGTTGCAATTAACTGACAAGGATAAGACAGCAGCTATTATAAAGAGGATCAAGGTGGTATGAAAAATATTCTCATAATGAATGAACATATCTGGAAACTCAGCAGAGAAGTGGAAATTACAAAAAAGAACCAAATAGGAAGATTAAATAAAAAAAATACTTTTGAGTTTACATGTACATTAGAAACAGTAGAAGAGGGCCGGCCTTGGGGTTTAGCAGTTAAGTGTGCGGGCTCCACTGCTGGCGGCCCCGGGTTCGGATCTTGGGCTCGCACGGATGCACTGCTTCTCTGGCCATACTGAGGCTGCATTCCACATACAGCAACTAGAAGGATGTGCAGCTATGACATAGAACTATCTACTGGGGCTTTGGGGCAAAAAATAAATAAGTAAATAAAATTAAAAATAAAAAGGAACAGTAGAAGAAACATGATGATAGAGCAATAGAAATTATCCAGTCTGAACAAAAGAATGTAAAAATTTTGAAGAAAAATGAAGAAAGCCTTACCTGTGAGATGATTGAGTCCCCAGCAGAGAGGGGAGAGACAGAAAAATTAAATGAGGCAGAAAGACAAATCAATAAGTAATAACATAAAACTTCCAAAATTTGGTGGAAAATCTAAAATTTTAGATCCAAGGAAGTCAGCAAACCCAGAAAATAAAATACAAAATAAAACCATACCTGGGCACATGATAGTCAAGCTGCTAAAATCCAAAGATAAAAACAAAATCTTGAAAGCAGTCAGGGAAATACATATATACAGGGGAAGACATTACATACAGGGAGAAATAATGTCATTGATGGATGATATATTATCAAAAACAAAAGAGACAAATCAACAACAAAATGACATCTTTCAAGTGCAGAAACAAAACCCAAAAGTCAACACGAGATTCTATATTTAGCAGATCTCACTTTCAAAAAGGAGGCAGAAGCCACAATAATATTCCGCACACCCATTAGGTGGCTGAAATAAAAAATAAAATTGCAAATATCAAGTCCTGGTGAGGACAAGGAGCAACTAGAACTGGGAATGCAACATGATAGTTGCATTCGGATAATGGTTTAGCAGGTTCTTATACAGTTAAACATACACTTATTATATGACTCAGATATCCCACTCCTAGGGATTTACTCAAGCAAATTGAAAACTAATGTTTAAACAAAATCTTTGGGTGAATATTCATAACCATGTTATTCATAATTGCCACAAGCTGAAAATAAACTAAATGTCCTTCGTCAGGTGAATGGAGAAAGAAATTGTGGTGAATTGTGACATTAGAATACTACTTGGCAATAAAAAGGATAAACTCTTGATTCACACAACAACATGGATGAATCTTGGCTGCATTTCTCTAAGTGAAGGAAGCCCGATTCAAAAGGCTGTACAGTATGTGGTTTCATTTGTATGACTTTCTAGAAAAGTCAGCATTACAGAGATGAAAAATGATCAGTGGTTGCCAAGGGATGGAATGGGGGAAGGGGTTGATTACAGAGGGACAGTATGAGAGAATTTTGGGGAGTGAAAAAAACAGCTCTGTATGCTACTGTGGAGGTGGATACATGACCATAAAGTTGTCAAAACCCACAGAACTGTACACTACAAAGAGTGAATTTTACTCTGCAAATTTTAAAAATCAATCAGGATGCTGGGGAACTCAGATGAAATGCAGTGACAAATGAATCTCACTGTATTACAAGCATGTGACATAGCCACACATAATGGGTGGGGATGAAAGGTCCTGACCTAAGTTACAGTGGAAGACAGTGTTTTGATGGGATACTGTAAAACTAAAGTAATGTACACAAACACTCTACTCTAGGTGGTAAGTTTGTTTTTCATAAGGGTATGGATTAGCAATTCTGAAACTAGTTGACACATTAGGAAATATATTGTAGCTAACTGGAGTTAAATTTCTCACTGTTGGTCAAAGAAGTTAAAAATAAACAAAAGGAGAATGCTAGAATAAACTCTGTGGTGCTGGATAGGAGTTGGAAGTATCAGTATGAATCCATGTCACTTCTAATATATCTATCCAGATAGATGGATAGATTGATAGATGAATAGATAGATGTGTATACCTGTGTTTATATTCATACATACATTTCCAGGCTCTGCTGAGAGGGTCCAGAAGCACTGACACCCTAGTATCAATGAGCACACTTAGCTCCCAGATCTTGGTTTCCAAATATCATTCTCCAATAAAAAGAACCAGGTTTTCTTGGAGAAATGGCTAATTCTAGGGTGGAGATGGAAAATACAATATGAACCTGGAGCATCTTGTAGTGTCAGAAGTAGGAAAGTGCTTTAAATAAAACACAGCAAATGATGAGATGTGTCAAAAGGAATCAATCTGAAAGACTTCTCAATGGCTCAAGCTGGAAAACTGTGAGCAACATAATAAATAATGGTAGCATTGGATTATTATACAGAGAATAAAATAAATATCCATGAGTCTATACTGACGTAAAATAGATTAAATAAGAAAGGAAGAAAGAAAGAGGAATAAAAAAGAATAAGAGAAAGAAAGGAAGAAGGACGGGAGAAGGAGGGAGGGAATCTTCCTCACAGAATTCCAAATAATAAATGTGGCTGGATAGCATGAAATAGAGAATCGCCACTAGAACACCACAGTAATAATTATTGTGGGTAAGGCTGACTGATGAATGCAAAAACTGTGGGTGAAATTAAAAAAAAAGAATACATTTGCAGAGCCTCAAATCATCTGCCTCAAAATATATAACTTTTTTATGTTAATTACTTTAAAAGACATATGACTATTGAAAGCAAAAATTATAACACTGTATTGTGGGATTTATAACATGAGAAGATGTAAAATTTATGATAACAATAGCACAAAGGACAGACAGAGGTAAATGGAACTGTTCTGTAGCAAGTCTTCCATATTTTACATTGATTAAACTGGTGCACTATTAAGTCTAGGTAGGCTGTGATATGTTAAAGATGCATATTGTAATCTGGACCAACCACTAAAAAATGCAAAGGTGTGTCACTTAAATGCTAATAAAGGAATTAAACAGCATACCAAAAAACGTTTGTACAAGACTGTTCACAGGAGATGACCTGCACGTCCCCAGGACGAAGAAGAGCCCACTGCGACGCATCCACAGAGCAGAACGCCCTCAGCTGTGCCGAGGAGCAAACGCTGACACACACATGCTGGGAGAGACTCATCAACCTCGTGCCGAGGGAAGCAAGCTGGACAGAAAACAATACACGTGTGATGATTTCAGCCAAGATGAACCTATGCTGAAAAAACCAGAACAGTGGTTGCCTCGGGGGAAGGAAGAAATTGCCTAGGAAGGAACAGGAAGGGGTTTTCTGGGGGTGATGGAAATATCCTGTTCTTAAAGGGGTGAAGGTTATATGGGCATGTTTATTTGCCAAAAATGTAAGGTTGAGATTTGTGCCTTTCAGTGTGCGTACTTCTTACCCCCCCACACACACAAAGGACTAAAAGAATAATAAAGTGATGTGGGAATGGGATGGAGTGTGGAAGAAACAAAAATGGCAGATGATTAGTAGTTGTTGAAGCTGGGTGACGAGCCTACTATGCTGTTTTGTTTATTTTGTATATTGTTTAAATTGTTCTGTAATAAAACACTTGTATAAGAAGACAAACTCGATATATAGTGTTCGCTGGTAAGGTGTCAGCTACCTTTGGGGAGGAAGGAGGGAGAAAGGGATTGTCGGGGCCTGAGTGAAGCTGGTGCTAGTTCTTGGTCACACAAGTGTGTTCACTTTGTAATAATTCTTTGAGGTTTACATGGATGACTTCTGCGTATATTTCTATACGCATGTTATACATCAATAAACATTTTAAATCCGGTATATTTGCAAAAAGATCCTAACTCAATATCTCAGAATAACAGCAGTGTTTTGTTTTAAAGTGGAACACGTTCACTCATGATATCATCAGATGGATTTTAATACTCCCAAGTATCTAGTAATGCCCTCACCCTTGAGTGGCCCCCCTGGGTGGTTCCATTTTTGCCTCAATTTGGCAAGTGGCATGGCTTTGAGTTTTTATGATGGGTATGGGCCCTTAAGGTGGGTGGGTTCCAAGGGGAGGATCTCTGCAGCGACCCTGATCACGAGGTCCAGAGGGAGGAACATGGCAGGCTGGATGGATGGAGGGGATGGTAGGACAGATGGCCTTGAAAAGGCAAATTCCAGGATCCCATGCACCTGGTATTTCTATTTTAGATATTGAATTTACATTTCAAATACTGGCCAGGGAGCTTCCACCAGGGCTGCAAGCAACCTCAGCAATAGCCAGGCTGGTGAGCCCCACCCCTACCTGAGTACTGGCCCCAAAGGATGCAGCCCAACCACACTGCACAACTCTGGGGGATTGGCAAGGCATGGAGAGATGACATTGTATAGAGAAGAGGCGGAGTAGAAGGTGGGGTGTAGAAGCAGAGGGGCGTGGGCCAGGGGTGGAGGGACAGGTGGGAGTGGGGTCCCCTAGCTGTGTATGCTTGGTGCTTTTGTCTCTTAACCATTCCCTGCTGGGAGCTTGCAGGACAGCAGGACTACAACTCCCAAGATGCTCTGGGCACGGGGCGGTGTCTAGCCCTGGGGGGAGGAGCAGGGCTGTGAAGGCTTGCCTCAGGGCAAAACCGCCGTTGACTCAGGACTCTGGTCCTGCACCCGCTCCAACTGGACTGAGTCCCGGAGGGATGTGACGGGACGAGAGGGACCAGGGAGTTAGGAGGGTGTGGCAGCTGCATGGGCAGCTGCGGGCCTTCAGCGTGCAACTGCTTTTGTCCAAAATTGAAGCTGAACTCATGCCTCTTCCCCACCGCCTCCCTCCGTTGCTTGATTCCTCCTCCCCCCTGTGTGCCTGTGGGTCTTTCCACAGCCTCCTACCTAGTCCAAGGCCAGGTGCTTCTCTAAAGTGCTTATGGGAACTGGTTTGACATCCCAGAAACTTTCCACTTTGCCTGCTGCCCTCTGCCTTCTCCAGCCAAAGTGCCATCATTTCATCAGCTTTTGGGAGACATTCGCCCTTGTGGCCCCTCTTGCAAGCCCAACTGAAGAGTTTGCAGGGTGGTAACATTGGCTGTTGCTTGCCTTTTTTGCAGATGTGGAAGTTGAGGCATGTGTGAGGTTACTCACTGGTTTCCCCACAATCCACTAAGAGCAGAGGAGAACAAATCAATTCCCAGGCAAGTATCTAGTAGGCCGTTTTCACCAACCCATTCCAGTGCAGAGGCCTCCAAAACAGCATCCTTAAGATGAGAATAGCTTAAGTATTTTGCCCTTTAGATTGATCACCTAATCTCAGCTCAGGCCTGAGTGGCCAGTCTCTCAGGGACATGGGTGGTGATTCTGATCCCTCAGGAAGAGACCAGTGGTCCAGCTTTGCGAGAGGGATATTCGTGGTAGACAGCACCTGGGCAGCATTTGAAACCCGTCAGCTTTAACATCTCTGTTTTGGATTCAGGCAAGTTTCCCAGATAAACACACCTTGGGATAGTCAGATGTACCGTATTCTTTAAAAATTGATTACATCAGTGAAAAGAACAGAACATAAAATATCCTGCTCATTTGCAAAAGATAAAATGCAAGCAAGACTTTCTTGTTAATTTTTTTCTGCTCATTCTCTTGGCTGTACTGTACGCTTGAATGCAGAAACAAAAAACTTGAATTGCCGTATTCTCTTTTCCTGAGATTAGTAAATTAACTTAAAAGTCTTATTGAAACCTGTGGAGGAATGATTAGCAGTTTTTCTGATTTATGTCATCCTTAAAAGTCTGGGCGTTGATTTAAATGAAAACAAGTCCTTGTTTATATCAAACACCCCAATAGGTTACATTTCCGATTCCTGAATGTGTAATATTATCAAAACAACTGGAAAACCTGGTCATCGAAACTAGACCCTGTCACTTTGTCAAGAATTTGCCTCTTTATGAATTAATGACACATGAATTCTTCAACATTTTTGTAAAGAAAGGATGAGAATCTCTGCAGTGTCTCTGAATGTGGCAAGACAGGGAATTCTCGTTAGACCGCAACCTCGGGTTCTTCTCTCGTGTTCAACAGGCCCGGGTGGTAGTCCGTGTGGTCAGGTGCAGCACCGCTCCCCAGCCCCCAGTGTTCCATCCTACTCTGGCCTGTGACCTCTTCAGGGGGTTCTGATGACACTCGTCCACAAGTGTTGGAAGGAGACATTGTAACGTGAGGATATTCCTCATCTTGAAACAAGAATTAATTGAGAGGAAAGTCTCTGGGTCTGTGTGCTCCGATGCACTGCTGTTGGGTGTGGCTGCAGTGACCACTGTGCTCCCAGCAGTCCCCACAATGGCTGCCTCATACATTTGATCTTCTGGTGCAACCACAGCAGCTGTTGACAGAGCTGGGCGCTCACCATGGTTAAGTGTCTTCCATCAATTTTGTGGCTCTGACCCTCCTCTGATCAGCCCCTTCTCATTCCTAACTGCTGCATTGATTGCTTTGTAGTTGTTTCCTAGGAGCCACTGTGTGTAACTGGATTTCACAGTGTCTTTAGGGACCCACCTTCACTACACGAGTCACTGTACAACAGCCACTTATCCTGGTGTAGCCCATGTTCGTCCTCTAAAGTGGAGCTGTGAAGAACCCTGCTTACTCGGAGCTCCTCTCATTCTCATGCTGCTGGGGCTGCTTATGAAGCTGGGCATCTCGTCTTTGGTCTCATCACATTATTCTTTTCATCGATTATTCTGAAGTCGGATACGACTTTGTTAATAATGTGACACTGGCTGTCACAGGCACTTCTATGTATCTTCCTCAACAGCTCTGTGAAGTATGCCTGTGATCCCCATTTTACAGGGGGGACACTGAGGCTCAGAGAGGTCGAGTAGCTTCCTTCACACAGTTTCTTGGTGCCTTTTGAGTCTCCACCTGGAACTCCGCCTCTCAGGTGTGTGCACTTAGCTGGTGTTCCACTTTGTCCCTCTCTGCCAGCCTCACCAAAGGCACACGGCCCATCCTGAGTCCATTGTCTGCTAGTTGGCAGTCACCCTGCACAAACAGGCCCTGGGTGGGGAGTGGACTAGCAGGGCGTGGTCGTCCGGCCTACCCTGGGCAGATTCTAGGTTTATTGCAAGAGCTGGAGTAGTGGAAGATACTGACCGTCACTCACCTGCAAGGTTTCTTATGTAGAAATACTCCACTGACTTTTTACAGGTGTCATGTCTTTTTGTCTTCATTGCTCCTCTGGGCTTTCTCCTACAGTCCGTGTTGTGCAGTAACATACAGTACAGAGACTGGTGAACATAATATTGTTGCCCTGCACCAAACGGTCACATCATTCATTTTTCTAATTATGAAAGAATTACATACTTCGTAAAAAAAGGCAAATTACACAGATCTATGTAGAGTAAAGTGAAACCTTCCCCTTCCATCCCCTTCCCTGCACACTCACTCCCCTACTCAGAAGGAACTATTGTTAAGAGGTGGCAGCTTATTCTTCTGGACATTTCCTATGAATTTATAAATACACATAAAGATTTTTTTAACATAAATAAATTACATAACTACATCGTTTTGCAGCTTGCTGTTTCCCAAAACATATATCATAGACGTCTCTCCTTATCAGTGCACGTCCCTCTAACTTAGCTTTTTAGAAGTTTTAGAGCTACTCCAAAGAACAGGAATACCATGATCTGTTTATTTCTTCTTTGATAGAGATGGGGTTATTTCCAGTTTCACTATTATACATAATGCTGCAGTAAGATCCTTGTATGGAATTTATTACACTGCTATTCAACTGCTCAATTTGCTTTGTTCCCTTTTAGTCAGAGACTATGATATATTTTTAACAATTTTATGGGAATTGTTTTATAGGGAAATTAATTTTATCTCTGAATCAAGACATTTATGGGGAAACTGGAGTTCAAGGTCATCCATCTCAGTATTCTGGAGAAAAATCATGAAACTTAGAAGATATTATGCTAGCTGCATCACATTCTAACAAGTCACGTTAACAATTTAAAGTTGAATGTTTGGGCTGGCCCGGTGGCGCAAGCGGTTAAGTGCGCGTGCTCCGCTGCGGCGGCCCGGGTTTCGCGGCGGCCCCAGGTTCGCGGGTTCGGATCCCGGGCACTCACCGACGCACTGCTTGTCAAGCCATGCTGTGGCGACGTCCCATATAAATTGGAGGAAGATGGGCATGGATGTTAGCCCACGGCCAGTCTTCCTCGGCAAAAAGAGGAGGATTGGCAGATGTTAGCTCAGGGCCGATCTTCCTCACAAAGCAAAAATAAAAAACAAAATAAATAAAATTGAATGTTAGTATAGCCTTACAGTCTTTGTTCAGAAGAAGGATGACATTTTCTTGTCTTGAAAACTTCTGACTCCAGGGGCTCTCAGTTGGGCTTCAGAGAGGATAAGATGTTGGTGTTGTATCTGTTTCTCTTCAGCTGTAGGCTGCATCTTCTAAAGATCATAGAATTGAACATGGTCCAATCTATATATATGATTTGGGTCAAAAATTCAAAGTAATGAACCCAAGATAGGAATCTATAACTTTGGTTCATTTTTAAAGTTTTTTATTTATTTATTTTTTCCCCCAAATCCCCAGTAGATAGTTGTATGTTATAGCTGCACATCCTTCTAGTTGCTGTATGTGGGACGCGACCTCAGCACGGCCGGAGAAGCGGTGCGTCGGTGCGCACCCGGGATCCGAATCCGGGCTGCCAGCAGTGGAGTGCGCGCACTTAACTGCTAAGCCACCGGGCCGGCCCTATAACTTTGGTTCTTAATGAAGAATTTCCTTTGATATCCTCAAGTCTCTGTGATTACTAGTAAAAACTCACCTGTGGATGAAGAGATGTGGTTCTGCTGGCAATGTCTGGCTTGAACATCTATAGTTAAGGCTGCCACATCCCTAGGTAGATTAGACTTGACCTCTCCATGACCTCTGCCCTTGTTCTTTGACGTGGGAAAAATAAGAATTTAAAAAAACTGTTGTTACTAGCACTGAATGCTAGAAATGCCCATTAAAGAGTGAGTTTGATTTGGTAAACCAAAGGGAGTATAAGCAGAAGAAAATCTTTAATATCTATGAAATTTCAAGAAGTTCTAAATTTTTTAAATGTAACTCTATTTTTGCAACAATGCAAAATGTATATATATGAATGAAATATCCCTCTGTCTATTTCTTAACTTGTTTCCATTGATTTGATGGATTTATCCTCTAATCAGGATTCCAAGTGTGAAAGAACATCTTGGTATTTCAAAGAAAAGAAGCCATTGATATTTGATTTGCTTTTAGCTCGGCATCCTACAGGTTTGAGGAATAAATTATCATGTAATGATACAATGATTCTGAAATCTAATTGTTAATTAGAGGAGTGTAAGGGATGATTGAATAGTGGTTCATCTCCATGGTCAGGGGTATTGTACACATGGACATGTAAACACGAATCAGGAAGCTGCTTCAGCCCCGTGACATCGCTGAGAACCACAGTGCAGGAGGATCTAGGGGCACAGCCCTTTGCCTCGATCTCCTGGGTTACATGTAGATCCAGAGGTCTTGACAGTGGCTTCAGAGCAGCTAACTTTTGTCTATTTCTCCCCTTCCTTCTCTCCAGCTTATCTCAAACAGTCCTGACTACCATGTTTTAAAGTAAGGCCAATTATAGTTATTTACATGAGCTTCTTGTTCATTATTGAAGAGTAATAATCAGGCATAACATTAAATATCATTTAATCTACCTAAATAAATTTGTTGTACCTTTTAATTGATTATAACACTAAAGTTGGTTCAGAGTTTGATATTCACCAAGTGCGTTAATCTGCTTACAACTGCCATGTGCCTCACTCCTCTTAGAAGTGTATCATTGGCCCATCACAAGATTTTAATGACTCAAATCATCATAAATTAAGATAATGCACTCTCTTTTTGATGACCGGGAAGCACATGGGTCCATTTTGGAAATATGCCCATCTGTCTTTTCTCCCCATGGGAAGTTTCTTGTCACTAGGTCTCCAGTGGCTTGCACAAGCCCTAGGTCTGTAATAGCTTGGTGCCTCTCCTTCTACTTGGGGTAGAAATAAAAGAGGTCAGAGAGACTTATTAAAGTTTTGGTTGCATGAAGTCTTCTATGAAGACCATCCATACATATTGTTCTGGATAGCTCTCTGTTCCTAAGACTACTAGTTATTTTAAGGGCTTGTCAGAAACCGTGAAAGATCTGATGTTTTACCTTACCTGCAAACCAATAAGTTAGCCTACAATGGTCTTACAGATGCTGGCAAAAGTCAAGAGACCCATGCGTCAGAGACAAAGGACTTAATGACACAACAATAGCGGTGGCTAGAGTATCAGCATTTGCACCAGTTCAATAAATCTCACTTCCTACAGGGTGATACACAGTGGGCCAGGTGACATGCAGAGAGATGCAAGATCTCAGAGCCTAAGGAACTCAAATCTTTGATAACGGGCAGGATGTCTGCTAACCTTTGCCCTGGGGGCGGGGGGTGTTATTTTTATTATACTGGGCAGTAAGCCAGGCTGCCCTTTGCTCCAGAGGAGGCCACTATTTCTATCTTCCAAGGCTGACAGCTCTACACACATCCTTGAAAAGACAGCCTGGTTTTACTGGCTTTCAAAGATAAGCTTGAGCGAGACTTGATCATCATTCAGTTCTTCTGTGTCCTGTTTTGAGATTGTGCAAATATGTTCTTTTCTCTGTAAAGTTCACTAACTTTATTCATACATAAGAGATGCTTTTTGTTTTATTTATTAAGTTGAAATTTTCTTATTAGAGAAAATGATGAAACTATTATGGGTTGGATGTGAAAGTATGTTTTCTCAGGAAAAATGTGAAAGTAGATCGGTGCTCGCAGAACTTTGCCACAAGGAGCTGATAGCAACTTAAATGATTTTAATTTGAATACTGTTTTGTACAACTTTCTTCCATCTTACATCATCCTCTCTGCTTCCTGTAATTCCCATATGGGAATGGGGCAGTTTCAGGGATTCACTGAACTCATATACAGTATTCAAATGGTTTTGTCTGTTGTGGTTTTTTAATTGAGATAAAGTTGACATACAACATTAAATTAGTTTCAGCGGTACGACATAATGATTCAATGTTTGTATATATGTTGAAATGATCACCACAATAAGTCCAGTTAACATCCGTCACCATATAGAGTTACAAATTTTTTCTCTTGTGATGAGGACATGGCATATTTCAAGGTGCAGAAGAATCAACGATGATGTCATACATTTCCATAGACAGCTTGATGAATTTGGACTTAAGCATACACCCTTGAGACTGTCACCACCATCAAGGCCACAAACATATCCATCATCTCCCAAAGTTTTCTCTCACCTCCTTTATTACTATCATTCTGTTGTAAGAACTCTTAATATCTACTCTATTAGCAAATGTAACGTATGCAATACAGTCTTGTTAGCTGTAGGCACTATGTCGTATCCTAGATTTCCAGAACTTATTTATCTTGATAACTGAAACTTTGTATCTTTGAACATCAGCTCCCCATTTCTCCATCTCCCCAGCCCCTGGCAACCACCATTCTAATCTCTGCTTGTGTGAGTTTGACTATTTTAGCTTCCACAAATAAGGGAATATTTGCCTTTCTCTGTCTGCCTTATTTCACTTAGCACAATGTCTTTTAGGTGCATTCATGTTATCAAATATAGCAACAATTCCTTCTTTTTTCAATGTTGAAGAATATGCCATTTCTTTATCCCTTCATCCATCAGTGACGTTTAGGTTACTTCCATATCTTGGCTATTGTGAATTTGCTGCAATGAACATTAGAGGGCAGATATCTCTTTGAGACCCTGATTTCAATTCCTGTGGGTGTCTACCAGAAGTGGGATTGCTGGATCATAAGCTAGTTTTCACTTTTGGAGGAAATTCCATACTGTTTTCCATAATGGCTGTACTAGTTTACATTCCCACGAGGTTTCCTTTTCTCCACATCCTCACCAACATTTGTCATCTTTAGTTTTTTTGATAATCGCCATCATAACAGGTGTGAAATGATAGCTCATTGTGGTTTTGATTTGCATTCCCTGATTTGTGATGCTGAACAACTTTTCATACACCTTCTGGCCACCTGTATGTCTTCACTGGAAAAATTTTACTCTGGTCCCTTGCCCATTTTTAAATTGATTTGTCTTTTTGTTTTTGAGCCAAACAAAAAAAGAGAACAAAATTTCCAGGCATTATGGGTGCTTCCCAGTTGATGCAGATGGCTTTGTATTTACAGTGGTACAAAAAGATCGTGTTTCGTGCTTTTTCTTCAGCTTGTCATAAGACCAGCAGTAGCTGTGGCACGGCAGATAATCGGGATGTTCTGGGTTTGGAGGTTTACAAAATAAATGAGTGGTAAGGAATTTTTTATTTTTCCAAGGAAATTATTGTGATCATAGTCCATGGAATCCAGGATTGATAGGTGTAGGAGGAAATTAAGGTGAGAATCGTTGATCTGGCATTACTACTGATCTTGAGGGACAGGTATCTACTGTATGAATGTTTGAATAAAAATATTAGAGATCAGGCATCTGTGATGGGTGAATATGTTTTCTGAGTTGTTTACTTTTGAACATAACCATTTGGATTATGTGAACATCTGGGATATGGGAGTAAGTTGCTAACAGGGGGTGGTTGATAACGTCACTATTGATTTAACCTCTATGAACACAAAGTGGTCAATGGATTAAGCAAATGAGTAGACAGAAAACACAGAAATGGTAAGATTTGGGATTTAGTAAAGGACTGGGGGCCGACTGTCCTGAGAGGGAATGCCAGGACCTGTGCGGTTGAGAGTGACAAGGAAAAGAAGAGAATAGACTAACACTCAAACAAGGAGGGCGTGTTAACAGGATGGAGGGGGAAATGATCTGGAGGAGCCTTGAGTTTTGACCTTGAGCTTTCTGTTCTTGATGCAAGTCTGCCTGATGACATCCCAGGACACAGGTCAGATATATCCCGAGTGCGTAGAGGGAGGGTGGAAGTACAAAACAGCCAGGATAATTGTCCTAAAAAGGCAGGCCTCTTTTATCATTTGACCCAGTTTCATGGTTTGTTTTTATAGGGTAAGAGGAAAAGAAGGATGATAAGTCACGTCTTCACAGAAGAAGCAGCGTAACTGTGGGAACCAGTCCAAACCAAAGCCTGGTTTAAGCATTTCCATTCTTTTGAGGTTGTCCAGTGACATATTCAAGAGGCCAGTTACTAGAATCCCATCCCATCCTGGCAATTTCTGGTCTCTGAGAGGACAACTTGGACCAGCCCCACCAGATCTGCTGGCCCGAGAGACCGCAAGGACTCCAGGCCTGCAGCAGTGCATGACAACACGTAAGTCCTTTCAATCTTGCCAAAACGTTGTAAAAACTTGCACCTAGTCACACAGGTGAATCCCTGCCAGGTGTGCTCGCAGGTGGTCTGCATTCCAGGTCCCATTCCCACTCCTGCTGGTCTTCAGATTTGGCAGAGATGATTCCAGGAACTGATCTGTGCATTCCACAGCTCCACTGTGGAGGTATCAGGAAGGAGGAAAGGGCAGTGAAGAGCACAGGAGCGAGACTGGTGATAGCACTGATGGCGGACACACTTGCTAGCAAGGCAGAGAAAGTGAGGGTCTAAGAAGGCCGTCCTGACAGCAGATTAAATGGAGCAGGCACCTCAGTGAGGTCTCTTGGCAGCGTCCCTAATGTTTCCTTGCTTTGAGCTCTTGAAACTTTAAAATATATTGATACTTTTCTTTTATTAAACTCTGCTTCGAGACATAGAAAATATAGACAACAGTTTCTTTCTGAGGTGAGAGGTTGAGTTTCAGGTGAGGAGAGAAAGATCTTCCTTTTTCATGCTGTTCTCTCATTTTCCTTTACTATGTATATTATTTATTTGTACTTTAAAGTCAGCAGCGAGTTATCAATGTCACGGGATGATTCAGTTTTTCCCCTCACAGTCACAGTAAAACCTACTAAAAATGGATTATTCTTTTTGTATAATATTCCAATAGATTCCAAAATATTATTTCAAACGCACTTTTGTGTCTATGTTCTCAAATTAGATATTTACTTCTTGGTCTCCATTTTTCTGTTCTCTGTTGCATGCTAATTCAGAGTTGCATCTAAGGAAATACCAGATTTCCCTTAGTTTTTTAGATCCATATGTGTTGGAAATTTGATTCATGGAGATGAACATGGCAGTTGGGGGATCGTGCGATTATCAAAAGAGATCTTTTCAGCATCAGTAATGCGGAAAGAACCCACTGCTTGTTGGGATTTAATTGTCTATTTGAGGGATCAAGCTTTCACTGTTGGCTCTTCTCTTTCTCTTTGGAGAGAAAGTACAGCCTTCCCAGTCTTTCCGTTACCAAATCACTTTCCTGGGTGGCTGTGCCATGTCAGGAAGGGCTTGGGATGCTGGGAACCAGGATTCATTTTCAGCTTCTGGTTGTCCTGAGAAGGCTTCCCTGGCAGAGTGCAGCCTGTGTGTCTGGGTGACACTTGCAGCCATCAGAAATGAGGGGATAACTCACAAATGCCAAGCGATTCATCTGGTCCTTGTCTTACAGGGTGTTCCCAAGGGATGAGGTTCAAAATGCCACTTGGTAACCATTTGAAAGCTCCTAGTCATGGGGTGGGTTCTCGGTGCGAGCTCAGAGCAGTGTCTGTTCACCACCAGATGGGAAGCATTTCAGTATTTTAATTGGTAAGGCTGTGTTCATGCACGTCCATGGACCATCGGTTCAGTGGCATTCCCTGCTGTAGCCCCCCACACCTCTGTCGTGCGTCATCTTTGAAAGCTCCAAACAGTGTTCACACTCCAGCAGGTGGTGGTAATGTAACCACAGCACAGGACTGGGGACAAAAACACAAAAACCCAGGGGCAACACAGTTTATGGGCTCAGGCCCAATTGCCCCATTTGGACGAGTTGGTAACACCAACACTTAGTGTGTAAACTGGAGGATTGTCCAAGACCATGGACCTCAGAATGACACGGGCTCAGAAGTCACCTTGGACAGCAAGGGACAGTGTGAGGTCACTCACTGACAAGGATTATGGTCCCTTATACTGGCCAAGTAGAGCTCACCCGGGATCCATCGAGGGAGGAGGCTTGGGGCCTTCTGGGGAATTTCTGCCCTAAAGGGAATTGCATAAGGAAGGCAGGGGTGCTGAAAATCCTAGTTCACAGGGAGCAGTCATGTTTATGGAACGAGACCCAGCAGTAGCCTTAAAAGCTGCGTCACAAATCTTTCCGCCTGGATACAAAACAAGCAGGAGAAGGAATTCAGAGTCCTGGACAAGGATCCCAGCAGGATTCAAATCCAGGTCAGGGGTGAACAGGGAGCTCCTAGAGGGGCCTCAGGAGCGAGGTCCTGCCTGCCTTTAGTCCATTTGCAAATGAGCTTCCTTGGGCCTTGTCCTCTCAACGTGAAAGTTTTGATCTTTTTACATTGTTTTCATCACTTAGAGCTGATGCAATTCCAGAGATTCAACTAGAAAACTACAAGTTCCTAAAATTTAGTCAAAAGAAATCTCAAAAAGAGGAGCAGAAAAAGTTCCCTGTTCCTCAAGAATGGAGAAAGGCAGCCCCTGCCTGTGGCACGACGTTGTCCTGGGTAGTGCTATTTTAAAGACACCCACATTTCAGTGGTTGTTGCTCTGCCTGTGAAAGTACCTTCAACCTTAAAATCCCAAGAGAAAGGGTGGGGGCCATGTCTGCTCCTGGAGGAGCTGAATGATACTGAAATGAACTGATCTTCGGAATTATGGGGACTTGGGAGTGTCCCCACTAAGCAGGGAAGGGGCTGGCCCTTCTCCCTTCGCCCACAGACAATAAGCTGATGAACCCAGAAGAGTTCGTGATTCAAGGAGAAATGTGAGATTCAGTGTCTCACTTACATGCCTACAGAAAGCGACAGAACCACACCACAACTCCCAGCTCTAAAGGGAACAGGACTTTAATATAATATTCAAATAGGGCATTTATTATTTACAACAAATAACTACTGTCCCTCCCCAATGGGTGAATAGGTGCTGGGGTAGAGACATCAGGGGGTTTTCAGGGGACCTCAGAGATCAGCTTACAATGCTCCCCTTCCCGTCAGGTGGGAGGAGCTGGCCAGTGCATCGAAAGCCTCCCAGCTGTGTCCCCGCTGCTGAGGATGGGGCTGTGATCGGCCACTGGTACAGGGCTCGTGTTGGGGCCTGGGGACTGAGTAGAAGAGTCGGGTTACCCTGGGGGGCCTCCCTCAGAATCATGGCCCCCACACTGTCCCCACTGCACTTGAGTGCTCCAGACTCTGTGCTCAGTGCTGTCAGCCACCAGTACCCCCATTTGTCCCCTGCCACGCAAGAGATCATTTGGTATCACCTATTTCACAGAGGAGGAAACGGAGTCTCAGGAAGCTGAAGAGAGTCACCCCAGTCACAGGACTGCTCAGTAGTGGAGCTGGGATCCCAGGTGCCAGCTGTCCAACTCCCCAAGGGCACGTTTAGCCGAAGCTTTACTGAACCCCTGGGAGTCAGTCACCACGGCCCAGACACTCACTCACCCCCTGACCTTAATGATGGCGGGTTCTTCTTATCCTTGAGTATTCTTCTGGCCAACTAGGTCTGGGGGGTCCAACTGGCAGGACAGGGCTGTAGCTCCAGGACAGAAAGGCACCTGTGAGCCTACCAGGAGGACACACCTCAGGTGTCCCCCCACTGCCTGCCCAGCAGCTGGAGTCTAGGAGTCCCAGAGGTCGCCATGCAATAAGACCTGGGGCTGAGTGGGGGGCCACGGAGACAGGCTCTCTGGGACTGGCCAACAGGGAGCGTCCACCCCTGCCCTCACCCAACTCCTGCCCGGCCTCACCTATCATTCTCGTTGGAGCAGCTCCATGTCCTAGAACCAGGCCCCAAATCGCTCCTCGGGCTCTAGGTTGTAATTCTTTGCGGCCACCTGGAGCAGAAGGATCGCCCTCATGACTGGGTATTCCTGGGACCCAGAGGGAAGGAGAGGATGCAGATAGGGCCTGGGTGGGGGATGCTTCATGGACCTTGTGGGTGGTGAGGAGTGGGGCAGGGGACCATCCTGGGAACCCTCCTTCCCTCCAGTTCCATCCAGGCTCTACCTGTTCTCAGAATGGGAATAATCAGCCCCTCCTCCAGGATGTTTTCCTTGATGTCATCTTCCCCTCAACCCACCCGCCAATTGGTTGGGTCTCCCACTTCTCTGTTATCAAAACTCTTCCACTAAATGTAAGATACAGGGGGGAGCCAGGGACTGTTCTGCCCAGAGGGTCTCTGATTTCCTCCTCCTTCCCCTCCCCTGCAGGCAGTGCGGCAGCTGTTCACTTCAGTCCTCTTCTCAGTTGATCTCATTCCTGGAAGGCAGAGAGCCAGAGTCCATCAGACAGGGCCCTCTAGCCTGACTAGACCCCTAGGCCCACCCCTTCTCATGTTGCACTACTGCCAGGTCCCCAGAGGGGGCCGGGCATGCACAGAAAACAGGACTTGGACCTAGGCTGGGATCTGGGGCTCCAGAGAAGCAGGACATGGGGGAGAGGCTGAGGGACCTGGCAGCACAACCCTCTCTGATGACAGACTTGGAGGCTGAGGCCTCAGGCAGAGGGGACTGCTCAGCCACTTATGTGCTGCCTGACTTGGAGGGGTCTGACATCTCTCTCCCCTCCATGGGCAGCGTGGGAGGGAGAGGCTGCGTCCAGCTCAGATAAAACCTCAAGCAGCTGTGCCGTCAGGCAGATCTGAGCTTCCCCAGCCTGAGGAACCGGAATGGGTGTCTCAGGTGGAGCCTCTGTTCACTCATCCCTAAGATGGGCCTGATGCCCCAGCTCCCAGGGGTGGCTGAGAGGCTCTTATGACAGGAGATGTGCCAAGTGCTGAGAGCTCAGAGCTCAGTTCGGGGGCTCCCCATCCCAAGGCTCAGGATCCTGGTCCTCCCTGCCTGGTCCTCAGGTGCGCCCATCTCGAGATTATCACCCATCAGCAGGTGCAGACATCAGCAGGTGACCAAGGGAAAGTGCCAAGATAGGGGACGACACTTTGTGATATCGGGGTGTGGGGTGGGATGAGTCCTTGCTCTCAAGTCAGCCCCCCTGCAGAGCCTCCCCTGAAAAGTCCTCACCCTCAGCCTCCTGGCCCACCCCCAGGGTTCCCACGGGGAGCAGCCAAGACCCTTAGCAGCCTCCCCTCAACTCCTCCTCCTTTCACAGCCCAAGAAAACCACACTCCTCCTCCTCACCTCCCAGGCCGGCTTCTGGCAAATCACAGGGTGTGCAGTCCCTGGCCCTCCCCACAACAAACCCATCCTGCACCAGCTCTTCCAGGCCCTCACCCCCGGTCACTTCTACTGGGGGATTCAGGCACTGTGGCAGCAAGAGGAAGGGGCCTCCTCTCTTGATTTGAGGGCCTCCAGCTGGGAGGGCAGAACCCCTCCCCCACAGGCACACTCACCTGCTGCTGCTGCTGCTTCTCCTGCACTCTCTGGGGGCTGATCTGTGGGGGGGGCAAACGTGGAGGGCCTCTGCTGCCAGGGTCGAGGTGAGTGTCAGTAAGACCATAGTCCCCTCCACTCCATTTCTCTCCAGCACCGCTGGCCTCTGACCGTGGACATCTGACTCCAGGCATCTGGTACCAATAGCACTCCATCCTCCAAGGTGTTGTGGTCCTAGAACAAGCCAAGCTCCAACTCTCACTCTGGGTGTGAGCTTGGCTTTGGGCCAGGCCTCCCCGAGGCTGTTTTCCTCATCTGGAAGGTGTGAGAATTCCAGCTACCTCACAGGTTCTCCTGAGGACTCAGTGTCACATGACACTGTTCCTCCGCCCTCACTCTTCCAGGTGGATCAGGCAGAAAGCTCCCACAGTCCTTTCTTCCCTCTTACCTCATCACCCCCTTGTGTGGCCTGCAACTGAGGCTCAACTTGGGGAGGACTGGCCCCCAAGTTCACTCTCAGCTATTCAGGGTTCAGTTTGGACTGAGAGCCTGAGTTTCTCTTTCTGTCTGTTGGCCTGGGCAATCTCGTGCTTCTCTCCTCTCTAGGCGTCCACATTGGGCAGCCCAAAAACACTGGTATTTGATTCCTCAGTTACAGGGATTCGACAGAGTGAGAGAGAGAGGAGAGAGAGATGGGACATGAAAGAGGGAGTAAGAGGAAGTGAGAGGACTTTTTTAGTTAAAATTTAGACAAGACATCCCATCACTTTGGCTGTTATTATGTTAAGAAGCCAGTTACTAACTACTTAGTGGTTCCCACTGGGATGGCTATACCATGGGTGGCGCTTACTAGGTACCACTGTGGAGATTGCCCACCTCGTATGCGAAGATGAGGCACTTGGGTCACATTCTCCATTAAACAGGAAACAATTGAATGGTTTTATGCCACAGGATGGCAGTATCTAAATTTCCATTAGTTTCAACCCCCTCATGATGCTGACCTGAAAATGAGGCCAAGTTGGAAGCGACTGTTCCAATATCACATTGCTAGAACCCAGGCCTGTTTTGAGTGGTGTTCTGTGCTACCTGTCACCCCTTCTTGTTATTCTTCCATCTCTAAGTTTGTGCCTTACGTACATGTGACACCAGCCCACAGGGTAATAGATATTATGTCAAATACACCGGGTGACATCCCTAGGAAGTAGATTCTAGCCTGATCCCCATGGTGCAGGTTTAGAGACTGAGGAGGACCTGAGAGGTACAGGGACTTTCTCAGGATGAAGAACTGGTAAGAAAAAAGGAGGTCTGCAATTCGTCTCTGTCTCCTCAAAGCTAAGACCCGACTTAGGTTTCCAGGGAGCTGTGGCTAGGGCTGTGTAGGCTCCTTGTGTACAGTTCAAGAGATGACATGGGGGAGGAGGGTTAGCAGCCAGGGCACAGGCGGGCAGCTCTGGACAAGTCTGATTGAGGGAAGGGGCCCAGGTAAAGGAATCTTGAAAAATGACCTCACTTCCTTGGTCATAAACCTCAACAGATCTTAGAACTCTGGTAACCAGGCACCCACAGCCCCCAATTCAGCTCACTTGACTGGAGACAGTCAACAGGCAAAAATATTTTGTTGTTGTATCCCAAATTTTGGAGGATCTAGGCTCAAAAAAAAAGCCAGAAAGAGAAACTTTTTGGTCGTTGCCGACGTTGGCTCAGCCCTCATCCCCGACGCCTCTGGACATCTGGCAGGAGGCAGTGAAGGGTAACACGGGGCAGCCCAGGAAAGGCTAGTGCAGGCCAGGACACAACTGTGATCCCACCTGATCAGCCCCACACCCCTTACACTTCATCGTGTGTGTGTGTGTCTGTGTGTGTTTGTGCAGAGGGGAGAAGGCAGGGTATGAGGGGTAGGCCATTCTTGGGCAGGAGCTGGTTGTTAGGTGTCGGAAGCATGGTGGGCCTGTCATGTTCATAGCCCAGGTCATGGCTGGCAGCATGAGAAGGTGAGCTCCTCATACTCTTATGTTACTGAGCCATAGAGGTTTCATCTCTTTTCCTGCCTGACCACAGTTCTTTGCAGGGATGTCCCTCTGTGCCTGAACTGAGGAGCAGACTTTCTCTTGGGGGGTTGACCCCAGTGGCAGTGTGCAGGCAGCCCCTGATTCCTTCTGGCCCAGCTCCAGAGCAGTCTTTGCAGAACTCCAATCAGAAGGGTCATCGAGGAGCTGCTCAATGGTTTCAATTTCACCAACTCACTAGGCAAGGGGAAGGTGCCTGAGGCCACAAACACCATCCAGTGCTGCTCTGAGATAAGAGCAGGAGCAGAGGGTCTCCACACTCAGGGACCTTGAGATAACCAGGTTGGAGCAGAACTAGGGCATGACCAGACTGGGGCTGTCCCTTTTTCAAGCTAAAGGGGATGTACACGCAGGTAACCTTGCCTGGTTCGGAGCTGAGCTGCCATGACCCTCTTACCCTTGCCCGGTTTGAGCTTCTGGAGGCCACTGAGACAGAGGCAGAGGGTAAGGGGGACTGCAGGCTGCATATTCCTGGAAGGGAAGTGGGATCTTTCCTGTGTTTAGAGGGACACATGGACAGTCAGCTATGTGGGTGAATCTTTCTCTTTATCCCACTGTAGCGCCAGCTGCAGAGCTCCAGCCAGTGGCAGAAGCAGAGCAGTGGGCAGTGGTGGAGGTAGAGCTGGCTACAGCTCCGTTGACATCACCCCCTTGTAGCGTTGGAGCCAACGTCCCCTCCATCAGCAGTGTTGGAGCTGGAGCAAGGGCCAACATCGGCTCCAGCAGGAGTGGGAGCTGCTGAGCTGGAGTCACCTGGACCATCATTTCTAGTGGGAAGTCTGTCTCCACCTGTGGCTGTTAAGGAGCGTGAGAAGAAGCCCAACCTCACGGCCTTCTCTCCTAAGCAGGTGGTAGAGCGGTTGACCGTGATGGATGCGGTGAGCAGCTGGGCTCTCAGGGCAGGGTGGAACAGGCCTTCCCTCTGCCATCGTTGTCCCAGACCTGATCCAGACTCCCATGATCTGGGCCCAAATCCCAGCTCCACCCCTTACCAACCGTATGACCTGGGCAACTTCTGGAACCCCCAAGCCTTTGCTGTCCACCTGCAGATCGTAGAGGTGGACACTAACAGGACCTGCTGCACAGAGTGGCTGTGCCGGCTCCATGAGGTAGAAGAGATGGAAAGCTGGACAGGGCCAGGCCCATCAGCAGTGGAGGGGAACTCACTGTGTGCAGCCAGGTCTACGGTGGCCCTGCCGTCTCCTCAGGAGGCTCAACAGCCTCAGGACTTGACACCTGATGTGTGCTTCACTACAAGGGAGACAGACAAGGCCAGTGGTTGTAGCTGCCACGGGGGAATGTGCATCAGAATGGGGAGTGGGATCAGAGCGGAGATCAAGGTGGTGGAAGATGCCTCCTTGACATGAGCAGAGTTGAGCCACCAATCTGGAGCTTGAGTTAGCCAGGACGGGCTGGGTGCAAATGCCCCTCTCTCTTCCCTGCCGGGATTGGGTCCTGGGTCATCCTGTGCTGGGCACCCTCGGTGGACAGAGAAGAAAAACCCAGGGACTCTCACAAGGCTCAGGAAACATCCTGAGCTTCCTGAGCTCCAGCTCTAAACTGTGACACCTGTGTCGGACTTTAGGGGCTGTGGACCACAGAGGTGACCTGTGCAGGGCTGGATGACATTCCCCCTGTTCCCCAGGAGCTCTTCTGGAAGGTGGTGCCCTCTCAGTGCCTGGGATCCACCCTGGCACAAGAAGAACAAGCCTGGCAGTGAGCACTAGACACCCACCATCCAGGCCACCATCGAACCAGTTCAGAAGGGTGGCCAGCCTCGTCATCACCACCTGCCTCAGGGACGCGAGCATGACAGCCCAGGACAGGGCGAGGGTGGTAGAGCACTGGGTCCAGGTGGCCCAGGCGTGCCGTGGGAGGCCCAGTGGAGCCCCTCTCTGGAGACTTGGGAACTGCCTCTCCACCTTTATCAGCTCCCAGGATTGCAGTGTGTGGTCTAAGCTCCTGCAAGTCCCTAGACGCTTCCTGCCAGGGGCCCACTGACCTTGACTCCAGGTCCTAGTGGGAGGATGCTCACTTCCTACCTGTCTAATTCCCTGGGTTGAGCTAAACTCCTCCTCCTTGTGAGTGTTACTCTCTGAGTCCTAAATGTCCTTCTGGGGCTCCCTGAGCATCTGTCTCATCCAGGAGGGGAGATTTAAATAGAAGGGGACTGAAGCTAGAGCAAGCGGGGCTCCAGAGCCCAACCTCACACCTCATTCTTTTCCCTTCCCCAGGAGTGCGAGATCTGGAAGAACTTCTCCTCGCCCTGCACTGTCATCTCTGCTCTGCAGAAAACTCTTCCACAAGCCACCTGAAGAACACATCGGGGGAAGTTTCCCCCGTGGGTAAGCCTCTCTCCATAGGAGGACCAGGATGGATGGGGGATCTCCTGTATGACTGCCATTTGGCGCCTCAGTCAGCTGGGAACTCCTGGGAGGCAGCAAATGCTGGGGACAGGGCCTGGGCGTCGGCAGTTGGTCTCTAAGTCTCCTGGTGTCCTTAGTGAACCAGTTCTGCTTCAGGACTCAGTTTCCCTAAATGTCAGGTACTGGGTTGAGCCACATTGGAGATTTTTCAAGTGTTTATAGCAACAGAACTCTATGGTGAGTTGAAACTCATAGTGGTCAAAACAGAGCTGCTCTGTAGAGCTGGGGAGTGGAGACCCCAGTGACCAACAGGAGAGTCCCCCTCCCAGTCCCATGAGACCTTAGCGCTCAGAGGAGCCAGTGAGAACACTCCTCCAGGCAGGTTGAATCTCTTGGGTTGTCAAAGAAAAGGGATTTGCACTCAGACCCCTCACATTATCCCTAAATTTATCCTTCCCTCTTTCCCCTCCCCTCGGGTAAAGCTCTGAAAAACTAAGGAGCTCTATAGCCAAGACGAGTCCTTGAGCAGAGAACTGATGACCAAGACAGAGTGGAGGCTGTGGGTCTGGAAAGAGAGGAGGGGAGTGTGGGGCAGGGGACTGAGTGGGCTGTGGTTTTGATAGTTTCTCACTTGAGCATTCTCTGAAACATTCCCATCTATCTTGTCCAGGTTAACAAGCAGAGGGATCTGTTCAGCCCATGGGCAGCAGGGTGCCATTTTTGGGCAGGAGGCCCTGGTCATGGGACACAGTGGTGTTGGCTGGGCTGTTCCAGGAGGAGTTGCCGAGCTGGTGCCATCAGCAGGTCTCTGCTTCCGTGCTCGTCTATCCTGCTGGATGTAGCTTCTTCCAGGCTGTATGCGGTGGGTTTAGCCCTCAGCCTAAACCTGTCCTCAGGAAGCCAGGCCCCTGCTGTTCCTTCTGTGTTCACCAAGTCTGCGAAGACGTGACTATCATCCTTCTTATCATCTTTCTTTTCCTCTTACCCTAGATAAACCAATCATGAAAGTGGGTCAAATGATAAAGGAAGCCTGCCTTTTTAGGACAATTATCCTGGCTGTTTTGTACTTCCACCCTCCCTCGATCCCCTGGGGATAGATCTGACCTGTGTCCCAGGATGTCATCAGGCAGATTTGCATCAAGAACAGAAAGCTCAAGGTCAAAACTCAAAGCTACTCCAGATAATTTCTCCCCCTCCATCCTGTTAACACCCCCCTCCTTGTTTGAGTGTGATTCTATTCTCTTCTTGTCCTTGTCACTCTCAACCGCACAAGTCCTGGCACTCCCACTCAGGACAGTCAGTCCCCAGTCCTTTACTAAATCCCAATTTTTACCATTTCTGTGTTTTCTGTCTACTCATTTGCTTAATCCATTGACCACTTGGTGTTCATAGAGGTTAAATCAATAGTGATATTATCAACCACCCCCTGCTACGACTTACTCCCATATCCCAGATGTTCACATAATCCAAGTGGTTGTGTTCAAAAGTAAATAATTCAGAAAACATATTCACCCACCACAAATTCCTGATCTCTAATATTTTTATTCAAACACTCATGCAGTAAATACCTGTCCCTCAAGATCAGAAGTAATGCCAGATCACCATTCCTGACCTTAATTTTCTCCTCCACCTATCTAATCCTGGATTCCATGGACAATGATCACAATAACTTCCTTGGAAAAATAAAAAATCCTTACCACTCATTTATTTTGTAAACCTCCAAAACCAGAAGATCCCGATTATCTGCCATGCTGCAGCTACTGCGGGTCTTATAACAAGCCGAAGAAAAAACACGAAACATGATCTTTTGGTACCACTGTAAACACAAAACCATCTGCATCAACTGGGAAGCATCCATAATGCCTGGAAATTTTGTTCTCCTTTTTTTGTGTTGGCTCAATAACAAAAAGACAAATCAATTTATAAAATGGGCAAGGGACCACAATAGACTTTTTCCAATGAAGATATACAAGTGGCCAATAGGTCTATGAAAAGGTGTTTGGCATCGCTAATCATCAGGGAATACGAATCAAAACCACAATGAGCTATCACTTCACACCTGTTAAGATGGCGATTATCAGAAAAACTAAAAATGACGAATATTGGTGAAGATGTAAATAAAAGGAACCCTTATGGGTATGTAAACTAGTACAGCCATTATGAAAAACAGTATGGAGGTTCCTCCAAAAAAGAAAACTAGCATATGATCCAGCAATCCCACTTCTGGTATATACACACAGGAATTGAAATCAGGGTCTCAAAAAGATACCTGTACTCTAATGTTCCTTGCAGCTAATTCACAATAGCGAAGATATGGAAGTAACCTAAACGTCACTGATGATGAATGGATAAAGAAATGGAATATTCTTCAACCTTGAAAAAAGAAGGAATTCCTGCCATTTTTGACAACATGAGGGACCTAGAAGATATTATGCTAAGTGAAATAAGGCAGACAGAGAAAGACAAATACTTATATGTGGAATCTAAAATTGTGAAATTCATACAAGCAGAGGTTAGAATGGTGGTTGGCAGGGGCTGGGGAGATGGAGAAATGGGGAGCTGATTGTCAAAGGATACAAAGTTTCAGTTATCAAGATAAATAAGTTCTGGAGATGTAGGATACGGCGTAGTGCCTTCAGCTAACAAAACTCTATTGCATACGTCACACTTTGCTACTAGAGTAGATACTAAGAGTTCTTACCACAGAATGATAGTAATAAAGGAGGTGAGAGAAAACTTTGGAAGGTGATGGAAATGTTTGTGGCCTTGATGGTGGTGACAGTCTCAAGGGTGTATACTTATGTCCAAATTCATCAAGCTGTATATAGAAAAGTATGACACCATCGTTGAGTCTTCTGCACCTTGAAATATGCCATGTCCTCATCACAAGACAAAAACATTTGTAACTATGTATGGGGACGGATGTTAACTGGACTCATTGTGGTGATCATTTTCAATATATACTCAAACATTGAATCATTACGTTGTACCCCTGAAACTGATATAATATTGTATGTCAACTTTACCTCAATAAAAAAAACACAACAAACAAAACCATTTGAATATTGTAAATGAGTTCAGTGAATCCCTGAAAGTGCCCCATTCCCATATGAGAGTTACAGGAAGCAGAGAGGATGAAAGTAAATGGAAGAAAGATGTACAAAAACACTATTCAAATTAAAATAATTTAAGTTGCTATCAGCTCTTGTGGCAAAGTTCTGTGAGCACTGATCTTCTTTCACATTTTTCCTGGAAAAGCATACTTTCAGATCCAACCCATAACAGTTTCATCATTTCCTCTAATAAGACAATTTCAACTTAACAAATAAAACCAAAAGCATCCCTTATGTATGAATAAAGTTAATGAACTTTACAGAGAAAAGAGCATATTTGCACAATCTCAATAAAGGAAACAGAAGAACTGAATGATGATCAAGTCTCATTCAAGCTTATCTTTGAAAGCCAGTAAGACCAGCTTATCTTTTCAAGGATGTGTGTAGAGCTGGGAGGCTTGGAAGATAGAAATAGTGGCCTCCTTTGGAGCAAAGGGTAGCCTTGCTTACTGCCCAGTATAATAAAAATAACACCCCCCCAGGGCAAAGGTTAGCAGACATCCTGCCCGTTATCAAAGATTTGAATTCCTTAGGCTCTGAGATCTTGTAACCCTCTGCATGTCACCTGGCCCACTGTGTATCAGCCTGTAGGAAGTGGGATTTAGTGAACCAGTGCCAATGCTGATACTCTGGCCACTGCTATTGCTGTGTCATTAAGTCCTTTGTCTCTGACCCATGGGTCTCCTGTCTTTTGCCAGCATCTGTAAAACCATTGTGGGCTGACTTATTAGCTTGCAGGAAAGGTAAAATATCAGACCTTTCACAGTTCCCGACAAGCCCTTTAAGTAACTAGTAGTCTTAGGAACAGAGAGCTATCCAGAACACTATGCATGGATGGTCTTCATAGAAGACTTCATGCAACCAAAACTTTAATAAGTCTCTCTGATCTCTTTTATTTCTACCCCAATTAGAAGGAGAGGCACCAAGCTATTACAGACCTAGGGCTTGTGCAAGCCACCTGGAGACCTAGTAACCAGCAACTTCCCATGGGCAGCAAAGACAGATGGGCATACTTCCAAAATGGACCCATATGTCTCCCTATCATCCAAAAGACAGTACATTATCTTAATTTATGATGATTTGAGTCATGAAAATCTTGTGATGGGCCAAAGATACACTTCTACGAGGAGTCAGGCACATAGCAGTTGTAAGCAGATTAACACACTTGGTGAATATCAAACGCTCAACTAAATGTAGTGTTCTAATCAATTATAAGGTACAACAAATTTAATTAGGTCAATTAAATGATATTTGATGGTATCCTTGACTATCACTCTCTAATAATAAACAAGAATCTCACATAGATAACTATAATTGGTCTTACTTTAAAATATGGTAGTCAGGAGTGTTTGAGGTAAACTGGAGATAAGGAAGGGGAGAAATAGATAAAAGTTAGCTTCTCTGAAGCCACTGTCAAGACACCTGGATCTACATGTAACCCAGGAGATCGAGGCAGACGGCTTTGTGCCTAGATCCCCCTGCACTGTGGTTCTCAGTGATGTCACGGTGCTGAAGCAGCTTCCTGAATCGTGTTTACATGTCCATGTGTACAATACCCTTGACCATGGTGATGAACCACCATTCGGTCATCTCTTACACCCCTCTAATTAACAATTAGATTTCAAAATCATTGTATCATTACATGATCATTTATTCCTCAAACCTTTGGGATGCCGAGCTAAAGGAAAATTAAATCTCAATGGTTTCTTTTTTTTGAAGGACCAAGATGTCCTTTCACACTTGGAATCCAGGTTTGAAGATAAATCCATCAAATCAATGGAAATAACTTAAGAAATGGACAGAGGGATACGTCATTCATATATACACAGTTTGCACTGTGGCAAAAACAGAGTTATATTTTTAAAAATTAGAATTTTTTGAAATTTTATAGATATTAATGACTTTGTTCTGCTTATACTCCCTTTGGTTTACCAAACCAAACTCACTCTTTAATGGGCGTTTCTAGCATTGAGTGCTAATAACAGCAGCTTTTTTAAATTCTTATTTTTCCCAGGTCAAAGACCAAGGGCAGAGGTCATCAAGAGGTCAAGTGTAACCTACCTACAGATGTGGCAGGCTTAACTATGGATGTTCAAGCCAGACATTGTCAGCAGAACCACATCTCTTCACCCATAGGTGAGTTTTTACTAGTAATCACAGAGACTTAAGGATATCAAAGGAAATTCTTTATTAAGAACAAAAGATATAGATTCCTATGTTGAGTTCATTACTTTGAATTTTTGAACCAAATCACATATATCGATTGGACCATGATCAATTCTATGATCTTTAGAAGACGCAGCCTACAGCTGAAGAGAAATAGATACAACACCAATATCTTACCCTCTCTGAAACCCAACTGAGAGCTCTTGGAGTCAGAAGTTTTCAAGACAAGAAAAAGTCATCGTTCATCTGAACAGAGAAAGTAGAGGCTATTCAAAGATTCAACTCACATTGTTAACATGACTTGTTAGAATGTGATGGAGCAAGCATAATACCTTCTAAGTTTCATTATTTTTCTCCAGAATACTGACATGGATGACCTTGAAGTCCAGCTTCCGCATAAATGTCGTTATTCAGTGATAAAATTAATTTCCCTATAAAATAATTCCCGTAAAAGTGTTAAAAATATATCATAGTCTCTGACTAAAAGGAAACAAAGCATATTGAGCAGTTGAAGGCAGTGTAATAAATTCCATACAAGGATCTTATAGCTGCATTATGTATAATAGTGAAACTGGATGTAATCCCTTTGCTATCAAAGAAGATATAAACAGATCATGGTATACCTATTCTTTGGAATACCTCTAAAACTTCTAAAAAGGTAAGTTAGAGTGATGTGCACTGATAAGGAGAGAGGTCTATGATATATGGTTTAGGAAACAGCAAATTGCAAACGATGTAGTTATGTAATTTATGTTTAAAAAAAATTTTGTGTATTTATAAATTCATAAGAAATTTCCAGAAGAATAAGTCACAACCTCTTAACAATAGTTTCTTCTGAGTAGGAGAGTGAGTTTGCAGGGAAGGGGATGAAAGGGGAATGTTTCACTTTACTCTACATAGATCAGTGCAATTTGACTTTTTTACAGTGTGTATTTGTTTCATAATTAGAAAAATGAGTGATGTGACCATTTGGTGCATGGCAACAGTATTATGTTCACCAGTCTCTGTACTCTATGTTACTGCACAGCCTGGACTGTAGGAGAATGCCCAGAGGAGCAATGAAGACAAAGAAGACATGACACCTGCAAAAAGTCAGTGGAGTATTTCTACATAACAAACCTTCCAGGTGAGTGACGGTCAGTATCTTCCACTGCTCCAGCTCTCGCCATGAACCTAGTACCTGCCCAGAGTAAGCTGGAGGACCACGCCCCGCTAGTCCAATCCCTGCCCGGAGACTGTTTGTGCAGGGTGACTGCCATCAAGCAGACAATGGACTCAGGATGGGGCGTGTGCCTTTGGGGAGACTGGCAGAGAGGCATAAAGTGGAACACCACCTAAGTGCACTCACCTGAGAAGCGGAGCTCCAGGTGGAGACACAAAATATACCGAGAAATTGTGTGACATGAAGGAAGCTACTCCATCTCTCTGAGCTTCAGTGTCCCCCCCTGTAAAATGGGGATCACAGGACTACTTCACAGAGCTGTTGGGGAAGTTACATAAAAGTTCCTGTGACAGCAAGTGTCCACATTATTAACAAAGTCATATCCGACTTCAAAATAATCGATGAAAAGAATAATGGCAATGAGACCAAAGACGGGATGCTCAACTTCATAAGCAGCCCCAGCAGCATGAGAATGAGACAGGGTACTAGTAAGCAGGGTTCTTCACAGCTCCACTGGAGATGATGAACACGGGCTACACCAGGATAAGTCACTGTTGTACAGTGACTCGTGTAGTGAAGATGGGTCTCTAAAGACACTGTGAAATCCAGTTACACACAGTGGCTCCTAGGAAACAACTACAAAGCAATCAACTCAGCAGATAGGAATGGGAAGGGGGTGAGCATAGAAGGGTCAGAGCCACAAAATCTGACGGAAGACACTGAACCACGAGCGCTCAGCTCTGTCAACAGCTGCTGTGGTTGCACCAGGAGATCAAATGTCTGAGACAGCCATTGTGGGGACTGCTGGGAGCACAGTGGTCACTGAAGCCACACCCCAACAGCAGTTGCATCGGAGCACACAGAACCCGAGACTTTCCTCTCCATTAATCGTTGTTTTAAGATGATGAATATCCTCATGTTACAATGTCTCCTTCCAACCCTTGTGGAGGAGTGTCATCAGAACCCCCTGAAGAGGTCACAGGCCAGAGTAGGATGGAACACTGGGGGCTGGGGGAGCGGCGCTGCACCTGACCACACGGACTATCACCCGGGTCTATTGAACACGAGAGAAGAACTCGAGGATGTGGTCTAAGGAGAATTCCCCGTCTTGCCACATTCAGAGACACTGCAGAGTTTCTCGTCCGTTCTTTACAAAAATGTGAAAGAATTCGAGTCATTAATTCATAAAGAGGTAAATTCTTCACATAGTGACAGGGTCCAGTTTCCATGACCAGCTTTTTCAGTTGTTTTGATGATATCCCACATTCAGGAATCGGAAATGTAACCTATTGGGATGTGTAATATAAACAAGGACTTTTTTTCATGTAGATCAACACCCAGGTTTTTAGGGAGGACATGAATCATGAAAGCTGCTAACCATTCCTCCACAGGTTTCAATAAGACTTTTAAGTTAATTTACCAATCTCAGGAAAAGATAACTTGGCAATGCAAATTTTTTCTTTCTGCATTCAAGCGTATAGTACAGCCAAGAGAATGAGGAGAAAAAAATTAACAAGAAGGTCTTGCTTGCATTTCATCTTTTGCAAATAATCAGGATATTTTATGCTCTGTTCCTTTCACTACTCTAATCAATTTTTAAAGAATACGGTACATTTGACTATCCCTGGGCATGTTTATCCTGGAAACTTGCCAGAATCCAAAGCAGAGATGTTAAAGCTGACGGGTTTCAAATGCTGCCCAGGTGCTGTCTACCATGAACATGCCTCTCCCAAAGCTGGACCACCGGTCTCTTCCTGAAAGATCAGAGTCATCACTCATGTCCCTGAGAGACTGGCCACTCAGGCCTGAGCTGAGATTAGGTGATCAATCTAAAGGGCAAAATGCTTAAGCTATTCTCATCTTAAGGATGCTGTTTTGGAGGCCTCTGCACTGGAATGGGTTAGTGAAAACGGCTTACTAGATACTTGCCTGGGAATTGTGTTGTTCCCCTCTGCTCTTAGCAGATCCTGGGGAAACCAATGATTAACCCCGAGGATGCCTCAACTTCCACACCTGTGAAAAAGGCAAGCAACAGCCAATGCTACCACCCTGCAAACTCTTAAGTTGTGCTTGCAAGAGGGGCCACAAGGGCGAATGTCTCCCAAAAGCTGATGAAATGATGGCACTTTGGCTGGAGATGGCAGAGGGCAGCAGGCAAACTGGAAAGTTTCTGGGATGTCAAACCAGTTCCCATAAGCACTTTAGAGAAACACCTGGCCTTGGACTAGGTAGGAGGCTGTGGAAAGACCCACAGGCATGCAGGTGGGAGGAGGAATCAAGCAACGGAGGGAGGTGGTGGGGAAGAGGCGCCAGTCCAGCTTCCATTTTGGACAAAAGCAGTTGCATGTGGCAGGCCCGCGGCTGCCACTGCAGCCGCCACACCCTCCTAACTCCCTGGTCCCTCTCATTCCCTCCGGGACTCAGTCCAGTTGGAGCGGGTGCAGGGCCAGAGTCCTGATTCAATGGGGGTTTGGCCCTCGGCCAAGCTCACATTGCCCTGTTCCTCCCCCCAGAGCTAGGCACGGCCTCGTGCCCAGAGCCTCCTGGGAGTTCTAGTCCTGCAGCCCTACGGGTTGCCAGCTGGGAGCGGTTAAGAGAGAAAAGCTCCCAGCATGCACAGCTCGTGGCCCCAACTCGTGCCTTGTCTCTCGGGCCCTGGGCTCCACGCCTCTGATTCTCCATCCAACCCTCTTCTCTATACCACGCCCATTCTCCATGCCCTGCCCACCTCCCAGAGTATGCGCAGTGTGGTTGGGCTGCATCCCTTGAGGCCGGGACTCAGGTAGGGGTGGGGCTCACCAGCCTGGCTGTTGCTGAGGTTGCTTGCAGCCCTGGTGGAAGCTCCCTGGCCAGTATTTGAAATGTGAATTCAATATCTAAAATGGAACTACCAGGTGCCTGGGATCCTGGAATTTGCCTTTTCAAGGCCACTGTCCTACCATCCCCCCATCCCTCCAGGCTGCCATGATCCTCGCTCTGGACCCGTGGTCAGGGTCGCTGCAGAGATCCTCCCTTTGGACCCAATCTGCCTGAAGGGCCCATACCTTGGTCAGGAGTCTTAGAAGGACTGCCCTGAGCCATGTCATAAAAAGGAGAAAACATCACATTGGACAGCCCCAATTCCTGCATTATACAGACAGGAAACTCAGGCGCACTGGTAAGTGACCCCTAAGCCACTTCAGGGGACCACACACATGTCCCTTTTCCCACGCTGCACACAGGCTGGTTCACTGGACTTCCTTATCCCAGTGTGGACCTCTTGGCCTCGTTAACATAGGCAACAACACCGAAACGTCCCTTTGGTCCTTCCCACAATGTTAGGCAAGTTTGTGCAGGAAGGTAATATGCAATTTCTGCTCTACTATAGGGCTGGCTCCTTGGGAACTAGTTTTAATATCCTTGTTTGAATATACCCTCAGAATCACAAAATAATTTGTTGCTGTGGGGGGTTATGGTGATAATTCTCTGAAGTCGTTTTTCCATTTAGCTTTTCTGATTGACTCCAAATACTACAGCACCACACACTTCTTAGACTGGTGGATGCACAGCTCCACTTCTTTGCAGGGAGGATGCACAACAGCAGAATATCTGTGGCCTGACTTTCTGGAGCATCGGTATTACTACAAGATTTGGAAGAAGAAATGTTAGGTCATTTCCAAGGTAAGAAATTAAAAACTTAACACTAAGATGAGGTGGGAAAGTCATATGCCATTAATAATTGTCAGTAATCTGTGCCTGAAATGTCAGACTTTCTCTGAGAAAGAACTCTGAGACCCTATTTCCCATTGTTTTAAATAGGAAAAATTAGAAGGCATAGCAAAGCTATCGAAAAACTCTACCAATTTCCTAAGTCACAGTATGGCACCTAGACATAAGTTACGAACATCATGAGCTCCTCATTTTGTTCCTCATCCAACCCAGTCTCACAGGTCTTCAGTGCATGCTGTGAACACGGCACTGTGCTAGGTGTCGAGGCCTTGGTGAGCATCGTGGTGGGGGTGGACCTTGCTGGAGAAAGATGGCATCATAAAAACTCAAATCCATGCCACTTACAAAACTGAGGCAAAAATGGAAAGACCCAGGAGCCACGCAGGGATGAGGGCATTAATAGATACTTGGGAGTATTAAAATCCATCTAATGGTGTCATGAGTGAATGTGTTCCACTTTAAAACAAAACACTGCTGTTATTCTAAGATATTGACTTAGTATCTTTGTGCAAATATGCAGGATTTAAAATGTTTATTGATGTATAACATGCGTACAGAAATATATGCAGAAGTCATCCACGTAAATCTCAAAGAATTATTACAAAGCGAACACACTTGTGTGACCAAGAACTAACACCAGCTTTACTCAGGCCCCGACAATCCCTTTCTCCCTATTTCCTCCCCAAAGGTAACTGATATCTTACCAGTGAACACTGTATATCGAGTTTGTCTTCTTATACAAGTGTTTTATTACAGAACAATTTAAACAATATACAAAATAAGCAAAATAGCATAGTAGCCCCATCACCCAGCTTCAACAACTACTAATCTGCTATTTTTGTTTCATCCACACTCCATCCCATTCTCACCTCACTTTATTATTCTTTTAAGCCTTTGTGCGTGTGTGGTGAGTAAGATGTATGCACACTGAAAGGCACAAATCTCAACCGTACAGTTTTGGCAAATAAACATGCCCATATAACTTTCATCCCTTTAAGAATAGGATAGTTCCATCACCCCCAGAAAACTCCTTCCTGTTCCTTCCCAGACAATTTTTTCCTTCCCCCGATGCAACCCCTGTTCTGGTTTTTTCAGCATAGGTTCATCTTGGCTGAAATCATCCCATGTGTGTTGGTTTCTGTCCAGCTTGCCTCCCTCAGCACGAGGTTGATGAGTCTCTCTCAGCATATGTGTGTCAGCGTTTTCTCCTTGGCACGGCTGAGGACGTTCTGCTCTGTGGATGCCCCAAAGTGCGCTCATCTTGCTCCTGGGGACGTGCAGGTCATCTCCTGTGAACAGTCTTGTACAAACGTTTTTTGGTATGGTGTTTAATTCCTTTATTAGCATTTAAGTGACACACCTTTGGATTTTTACTGGTTGGTCCAGATTACAATATGCATCTTTAACATATCACAGCCTACCTAGACTTAATAGTTCACCAGTTTAATCAATGTAAAATATGGAAGACTTGCTACAGAACGGTTCCATCTACCTCTGTCTGTCCTTTGTGCTATTGTTGTCATAAATTTTACATCTACCCATGTTATAAATCCCACAATACAGTGTTATAATTTTTGCTTTAAATAGTCATAGGTATTTTAAAGAAATAAGAGAAATAAGTTAAATGTTTGGAAGGAAATGCTTTGAGACTCTGCAATTGTACTGTTTCTTCTTTAAGTTTCCTCCACAGTTTTTGCATTCATCAGTCAATCTTTCCAACAGTAATTATTACTGTAGCGTTCTAGTGGCGATTTTCAATTTCATGCTATCTAGCGCATTTATTATTTGGAACTCTGTGAGGAAGATTCCCCACCCTCCCTCTCCTTTCCTTCTTCCTTTCTTTCTCTCTTTCTCTCATTCTTTTTTTTCCCTTTTTTCTTTCTTCCTTCCCTTCCTTTCTTATTTAATCTTTTTTATATCAGTATAGCCTCGTGGATATTTATTTTAGTCTCTGGGTAATAATCCAATGCTACCATTATTTATTTTGTTGCTCACAGTTTTCCAGCTTGAGTCATTGGGAAGTCTTTTAGACTGATTCATTTTGACACGTCCCATCATTTTCTGTGTGTGTGTGTGTGTGTGTGTGCGTGTGTGTGTGTGTGTGTGTGTTTTAAAGCACTTTCCTACTTTCTGGCACTACAAGATGATCCAGGCTCATTTTGTATTTTCTATCTCCAGCCCTAGAATTAGCCATTTCTCCAAGAAAACCTGGTTCTTTTTATTGGAGAATGATATTTAGAAAACAAGATCTGGGAGCTAGATGTGCTCATTAATATTAGAGTGTCACTGCTTCTAGTCCCTCTCAGCAGAGCTTGGAAATGTATGTATGAATATAAACTCAAGTATACGCATCTGTCTATCGATCTATCAATCTATCTATCTTTTTTGATAGATATATTAAAAGAGACATGGATTCATACTGATACTTCCAACTCCAAGCCAGCACCACTGGGTTTATTCTAGCATTCTCCTTTTGTTTATTTGTAACTTCTTTCACCAACAGTGAGAAACCTAACTCCAGTTAGCTACAATATGTTTACTGTGTCAACTAGTTTCAGAATTGCTAATCCATACCCTTATGAAAAACAAATTGACCACCTAGAGTACAGTGTTTATGTCCAGTACTTTAGTTTTACAGTATCCCGTCAAAACACTGTCTTCCACTGTAACTTAGGTCAGGACCTTTCATCCCCACTCCTTCTGTATGGTTATGTCACATGCTTGTAATACAGTGAGATTCATTTGTCACTGCATTCCATCTGGGTTCCCCAGCATCCTGATTGATTTTTAAAATTTGCAGAGTAAAATTCACTCTTTGCTGTGTACAGTTCTATGGGTTTTGACTTTATGGTCATGCATACATGTCCACAGTACCATACAGAGCTGTGTTTTTCACTCCCAAAGTTCTCTCATGCTATCCCTTTGTATTCAACCCCTTCCCCTACTCCATCCCTTGGCAACCACTGATCATTTTCCATCCCTGTAATTCTGCCTTTTCTAGAAAGTCATATAAATGGAATCATATTCTATACAGCCTTTTGAATCTGGCTTCCTTCACTTAGAGAAATGCAGCCAAGATTCATCCATGTTGTTGTGTGAATCAAGAGTTTATCCTGGGACCGACCCATGGCTTAGCGGTTGAGTGCGTGTGCTCCCCTACTGGCGGCCCAGGTTCAGATCCATGGTGCGCACTGACACATCGCTTCTCAGGCCATGCTGAGGTCGTGTTCCACATACATCAACTAGAAGGGTGTGCAAATATGACATACAACTATCTACTGGGGCTTTGGGGGGAAAAAGGAGGAGGATTGGCACTGGATGTTAGCTCAGGGCTTATCTTCCTCACACACAAAAAAAAGAGTTTATCCTTTTTATTGCCAAGTACTATTCTAATGTACCAATGCAACACAGTTTCTTTCTCCATTCACCTGATGAAGGACATTTAGTTTATTTCCAGCTTTTGGCAAGTATGAATAAAATGGCTATAAAGATTCCCACAAAGATTTTTGTTTAAACATTAGTTTTCAATTTTCTTCAGTAAATACCTAGGAGTGGGATATCTGAGTCATATAATAAGTGTATGTTTAGCTTTATAAGAACCTGCTCAACTGTTTTCTGAATGCAACTATCATGTTGCATTCCCAGTTCTAATTGCTCCTAGTCCTCACCAGCACGTCGTATTTGCAATTTTATTTTTTATTTCAGCCATTTAATAGGCGTGCAGTATCTTATTATGGCTTCTACTTCCTTTTTGAAAGTGAGTTCTGCTAAATGTAGAATTTTGTGTTGACTTTTGGGTTTTCTTTCTGCACTTGAATGATGTCATTTTGTTGTTGAGTTGTCTCTTTTGTTTTTGATAGTACATCATCCATCATTCACAGTATTTCTCCCTGTATGTAATGTCTTCCACTGTATGTGTGTATTTCCCTGATGCTTTTAAGAATTTCTTTTTATCTTTGGATTTTAGTAGCTTGACTATCGTGTACCTAAGTATGCTTTTCTTTTATATTTTATTTTGTGGGTTTGCTGAATTTCTGGGATCTAAAATTTTAGATTTTCCAACAAATTTTGGAAGTTTTATGCTATTACTTATTGATTTGCCTTTCTGCCTCATTTAATTTTTCTGTCTCTCCCCTCTCTGCTTGGGACTCAATCATCTCACAGGTCATAAGGCTCTCTTCATTTTTCTTCAAAATTTTTACATTCTTTTCTTCAGACTGGATAATTTCTATTGCTGTATCTTCATGTTTTTTCTACTATTTCTAATCTACCGGTAAACTCAAAAGTATTTTTTTTATTTCATCTTCCTATTTGGTTCTTTTGTGTAATTTCCACTTCTCTGCTGAGTTCCCACATCTGTTCATTCACTATGGGAATATTTTTCTTTACCACCATGATCACCTTTATAATAACTGCTTTCGTATTCTTGACTGCTAATTAGAACACATTGGGGAGAGTTTCTACTGCCTGCTTTTGGTCACATATGGATTACATTTTCCTATTTTGTCAAATCTCGTGCTTCTTTTAAATTGTGTACTGGAAATCATGAAAGATAGGTATAGAGGCTCCGGATTCTATTGTATTCCTTGGAAGAGTTTTGTTATTTTTCTAGCAGGGAATCAACTTGGCTAGACTGAAATTCCAATCCTATCTCATTTACAGTGGGCATAACTGAAATCCTAGTTTAGTTCTTTCATCTTCCAACTGCTATTTTTACACTAGGCCTTCTGGGGCCTACCCTGCATGTGTGTTGTTCAAAGATCTGCCAATTTGGAGTGTGTGGGGGAGAGACTTACATATATATTTTGCGATTTTCCTCTTTGTGGCTCCCTCCCTTCCAGAATTTCTCCCCTAACTTTCCAGCTACTCTGCCAGCCCAAAAATACATCCTCTAACATGACAAGTAAGACTGTAGTTTTTCCCCTGTCTAGGCCATGTGCAGATTTTGGAATGCTTTGAGGCAAAAGACTCAAGCTTGCAAATATCTCCTGGTGCAATTCCCATCATTTAAAGGAAGATTCCCTCTCAGTTCTGCTTGCTTTTGGAAGTGATTTATACATACACACAAGTACACATTTATTTTATGTGTATTACATATAGCCACACGAGTCTGTATAAATATATATAATATTTTGTGCAGATTTTATCATTGTTATCTGTGAGAGTGTTAGTTCAACAGGCTACTCCACCATTACTAGAAGCCAGACCTCGGTTTTGTTTCTTTCTTGGATTTTATATAAATGGAATTATAAAATATATAGTCTTTTGAATATAATTTCTTTTATGCAGCCTTATGGTTGTGATATTCATCCATGCTATCGCATGTAGCTAGTGTTTGTTCATTTGTTGATAATAATTAATTTTTTAATGGTCATAAAATATGCATAACATAAAATTTTAACCATTTTTAAGTGTACAGTTCAGTGTCATTCAATACATTCACATAGTTGTGTAGCCATAACCTCCAACCTTCCACAGAACTGTTTTCACCTTGCACTGAAACTTTGTGCCCATTAAGCAACAACTCCCTGTTATCCCTCCCTCTTGCCCCTGGGAACCACCATTCTCCTTTCTATTCCTATAAATTTGACTACTCTAAGTACCTTATATGAGTGGAATCATACAGTATTTTTCCTTTTGTGACTGGCTTTATTTCACTTAGCATAAAGTCCTCAAGGTTCATCCATGTCATAGCATGTGTCAGAATTCCTTCCTTTTTAAGGGTGAAGAGTATTCCACTATGTGTATACACCACATTTTTTTGTCAGTTCGTCCATTGATGGACACCTGGCTTGATTCCAGCTTCCGGCTATTTTGAATAATGCTGTTAAGAACACGGGTGTACATATATGTCTTTATACCTCTGCGTTCAGTTCTTTTGCGTGTATACCCATAAATGGTGTTCTCAGATTCACTTTTTCACATGTAGGAGCGTTCCCCACGCCTCCAACAAGCAATTCTTGGAATGCCAGCTGGTCGCCAGATAATTCAACTCAATTTGATGCTGACAACCCAGAGATACATCAGATTCCACAGGTTGATGGCTCCGTCCTATAAGTCTGCACACCCACCCAACCTCGCCTCAACTTCAGATGCCAGTTACAAGCCCAGGCTGTTACCTATACTTCTGACTTACTGGCTAAAAACCAGAGGTTCCCACAACCTTCTCCTTGGGTTTGATTAATTTGGTAGAGTGGCTCACAAAACTCAGAGAAACATTTACTAGGTCACCAGTTTATTATAAGAGGATATAATTCAAGAACAGCCTGTTGGAAGTGGTGCATAGGGAAAGGTATGGAGACGGTACACAGAGCTTTCATGCCATCTCCAGGTACACCAGTCTCCAAGCAGTCCTTGTCATTGCCAACCTGGAAGCTCTCTGAACCGCCTTCTCTTGGGATTTTTATGGAGGCTCTCTCACATAGGCATGATCAATTATTAACTCAATTTCCAGCTCCTCTCCTCTCTCTGGAGGATAAGGGGTAGGGCTAAAAATTCCAAGCTTCTAATCAGGGCTTGGTCTTTCTGGTGACCAGCCCCCATTCAGGAGGCATCCAGGAGCCCACCCAGAGTAGCCTCAATAGAACAAAAGATTCTCCTAGTGTTCTTATCACTGGGGAAATTACAAAGGTTTTAGGAGCTCTGTGCCAAGAACTGGACACAGAGGCTGATAAATATGATTTTTATTATTTCAGAACCCATAAGTGGAATTTCTAGATCATATAGTAATTCTATTTTTAATTTTTGAAGGAACTGCCACACAGTTTTCCACAGTTTTATATTCTCACACTCAGAGCACAAGGGTTCCAATTTCTCAACATCCTTGCCAACACTTGTTATGTTCTGATTTTGTGATAGTAACTATCCTAATGGGTGTGAAAAGGTATCTCATTGTGGTTTTATTTCACATTTTCCTGATACTTAGTGATGTTGAGCATCTTTTCATGTGTTTCCTGTTCATTTTATATCTTCTTTGGAGAAATGTCTATTCAAGTATTTTGTGCATTTTTAAATTGAGTTGTTTTTTTATTGTTGAGTTGTAGATGTTCTTTATTTATTCTAGATATTAATCCCTTATCAGATTTGTGATTTGCAAATATTTTCAATCTTTCTATGGTTTGCCTTTTTACTCTGTTGATAGTATCTTGTGATACAGAAATCTTTTTCATTTTGATGAAGTAAAATTTGTTATTTTTTTTGTTACTTATGTCTTTGGTGTCATAAAGAAATCATTGTTACAATGGCATTTGGACCCAATGACACACAGCTTTTACCATGTGTTTTCTTCTAAGGACTTTATAGCTTCAACTCTAACATTTATATCTTTGATCCATTTTGAGTTAATTTTTGTATATGGTGTAAAGTAAGGGTCCAACCTCATTCTTTTGCATGTGAGTATCCAGTTTTCCCAACAACATTTGTTGAAAAACTGATCTTTTCTCCTTTGAATGATCTTTGTACCTTTGTCAAAAATCATTGGACCATATACGCAAAGTTTTATTTCTGGGGTCTCTGTGCTATTTCATTAGCATAGTGTGTGTATTTACGCCAATACCACACTGTTTTGATTACTTTATAGTAAGTTTTGAAATCAGGAAGTGTGAGTTCTCTAACTTTGTTCTTCTTTTTCTAGATTGTTTTGGTTATTCAGGGTCCCTTGAGAGTCCATATGAATTTTAGGATAGATTTTTCTAATTTTGCAAAACCATCACTGGAATTTTTACCTCTTTGAGTAAGTTGATTCTTAAGTATTTTACTCTTTTTGATGCTATTGTAAATAAAAATGTAAAGTTTTTAAATTTCTTTTTCAGATTACTTATTATTAATGTATAGAAGAACAACTAGTTTTTGCATGTTGATTTTGTGTCCCACTACTCTGCAGAATTTTCTAGTTCTAACAAATTTTTGGTGGAATTTTTAGGGGTTTCAGCATATAAGATACTATTTGTAAACAAATATAATATTACTTCTTCCTTTCCAATTTGGATGCTATTTCTTTCTTTTTCTTGCCTACTTACCTTGGCTAGAACTTCTAATACCATGTTGAATAGAAGTGGTGAAAATGGGCCTTCTTGCCTTGTTCCTGATCTTAGAGAAAAAGCTTTCATTCCTTCACCCTTGAATATGATGTTCTCTGTGGATTTCTATATATGGCTTTTATTATGTTGAAGTAGTTTCCTTTTACTCTGAGGGGTTTTTTAGTGGTTTTAGCATGAAAGCATGTTTAGTTTTGTCAAACGCCTTTTCTGCATCCATTGAGATGATCATGTGTTTTTTTCCTTCATTCTGCTAATGTGGTTTATTACATTGATTCATTTTCATATATTGAAACATCCTTTATTCCAGGAGTAAATCCCACTGAAAAATGCTGTATAATCCTTTTAATATGTTGATTAATTTAGTTTATTACTGTTTTATGGAGGATTTTTATATCAATATTCATCAAAGATATTGACCTATAGTTTTCTTTTCTCTTAGTGTCTTTGGCTTTGATATCAGGGTAGTGTTAATCCCATAGGATGACTTTAGGGGTATTCTCTCCTCTTCAACTTTTTGAAAGAGTTTGAAAAGAATTGGTGTTAGTTAATTAAAAAAAAAAATCTTTGGCCCAGGAATAAATTCAGCATAAAATAAATACAAATAAATATTTTTTAAAAATATGAAAAAGTTTTCTTACTAAAAGAAATTAAAAATTAAGCAAGTACATCACTTATCACTTTCTTTCTTTTTTTTTTTGATTTATTTATTTATTTATTTATTTTTCCCCCAAAACCCCAGTAGATAGTTGTATGTCGTAGTTGCACATCCTTCTAGTTGCTGCATGTGGGACGCGGCCCCAGCGTGGCCAGAGAAGCGGTGCGTCGGTGCACGCCCGGGATCCGAACCCGGGCCACCAGCATCGGAGCGCGCGCACTTAACCGCTAAGCCACCGGGCCAGCCCTCACTTTATTTCTAAAAAGTTTTTTAACCTACTAGTAAGCATGAACAAATTGTTAGAATTAAAATGACTGAAGTGTTAATTTTCTTCATTGCAAATTTTCTGACAGAAGTATATGATGCCGTCATGTATCACATCTTTTATGAAAAAATGATCATTTTTTTGTAGTATTTGAAAATATTATGAATTTTCCCAGTGGCCTCTGACAATACTCTGATATGCAAAGTTATCTTTTCAACATGTATGTCTCATCATCATCTTTACCAAATTAACAAACTCAGGTGCTAATTAATCAACTACTTTTCATATGATTCAGGTTCTCCACCACCAACTCCCCTAAGCATCAGGAAATTCTACAACTTCTGCAAGATTAACAATTTTACCTTATATTGTATTCATTTCATGTGGTTTAAAACATCCAAAAATCATTGATAAACTGACCCTGCCCAGACAAAAGCATTGTGAATTATAAAAGATGGTCTCTGTTAAGTGAGGAGGGATTTCAGGTTGAACTTAATATTATGAGTGGTCAATTTATTACAGTGTATTGTTCTGTTATGTATTTCACTTCTTTTCTAAAAAAAAGTGATAGTTGAGGGCACTTAGATAAAAATTTGAGAAAATAAGGAACTGTTACACACTGTAAGCTTCAAATGTTTTCAAGCATAAGATAAAATAAGAACTAAAACTATGAAATGACAGACGAAATAGAGATAAGGGGATGAAATTGCAAAACTGAATCTATAATAATATCTCAATGGCTAATGTTGTGGTGCCAGAAAGGTGGTGAAGTCAAAGAATTCGTGAAGATGATAATAAACACACTACAAAGAAAAAAGATTGAAATTTTCATAGAGAGAATTTTTACAGTGATATGACAGAGAACAGGGAAGAGAAGTTGGAGTGAGAGACTATCTGCTTCTTAAATTATTTCCACTGTTGAGAACAAAAATCCAATTTGCTGAAATCTTTATTCCCCTCTATGACCCTATCTTTACCTGCAAAGTCTCAGCATTGAATCGATGTCACAGTCCAGCTTTTCCATCCCTAGGGAACAAAGCAATTTATCTCATCTGAAACCTCAATTGCTCAGGCTGTGAAACAAGGCCGGCCATCCATTCTCACAGAGGAGCCAACTGGAGGTAGGATTTTTGGTTCTGAATTCAGTTAAACATCTTCAAAGAATTGTATCTGGCCTTCCTTATCCAGGGCTATCAGTGAAGTGCTGGCTGGCTTTCAGAGAAGAACAATTCACAGTCAGCGGAGATATTATCTGTTGAGCTCTCTAGAGAAGGCTGTGGGGCTTGTCAGTAAGAGTTAATTTATATGCGGGTTATAAATTTTTATTTTATTCAAAGATTTATAAAGAAATTTACATGGTAAGTATTATTATCAACATAAAACGTTGTCTATTCTCTGGTCATTTAAGCAAAATTTTCCTCTCAGGGTCCACCCATGGACAAAGCCCAGATTTAATCTCCAAGAGTCAGCCAGGCACTCTGTGGTCCATGGGAAGCCCTCAAGTTTGCAGCCTGTTTCCTTGTGTGCTGTGCTGGTGTTTAATCTTCCATCTCTTCCGGGTACAACTAGACAGATGCTTATCAAATCATCAAGGGACTTGACATTCGAAAAATGTACTTTTCATTATCTTTAGACTTCTGCACTTTTCAAAAAGACTCTCAGCATTTCCAGTAATTGTGCAGCAGTTTACCCAACACTAAGGTTCTCACTATTAAAAGTTAAAACAAATAAATGTTGAAAAGGAAAAAGTGATCTTTGCAATTTTGTACAGAATCTATATAATGGGTGCATCCTTATAAATGGAGGTGATGGTGCTCAGGGCAAGCTACCCCAGGAGGCACCACTCTGGTATGCAGATTATTTCGAGCTGAAGACAATAAGGACTCAGAGAACTCACGAAGAATATTTGAGTTTCCCTTCCCAAACTGCCTAAAGAATTTAAAACAAAAGATCTGTTTCAGGAAGGAGTTATTATCATGATGGCTGTAAAGATAATGTAGGATAGAGGTTACAACAGGAAAGGCACCAAGCCCCTTTTATCAAAAACTCTCTCTCTCCCTGACCACATTATCTATAGATGACCCTGAGAGGAGTTGTCAGGCAAACATTTGCATTTCTATCTCCATGTGAGTTGTCTTCTTGCCTTCTGAGGTCCCAGACCACTACCCATCCCCAACACCTTCCTCGTCTTTAGCTACAATACTTAAGCGGGCAGCTGAGACAGAGGGACGAGTTGCTCATTTCTGAGTTTCTCCCATGTATACATGTTATTAAACTTGGTTTTATTTTCTCCTGCTAACCTGTCTTGTTAATTATTTGGCCAGCCATAAGAACCTTAAGAAAAGGACAGAGGAAGATTCTCTCTCTCCCCCAACAGTTTTTTGTGCCCAACGTGGGGCTACACTGGCTGGCAAGTTGCGTTCTCTGGCTGGAAGAACTGCCTTCTCCCTGGATTACTTCAGATGATGAGATACGGGAACGCCTGACGAAAGTCGGCAAAATATAAGACTTCTTACCACGTCAGCCTCCCAGAATCTCTACCTGTGGAGTCCGGTGGAAGGAAGTGGTGAGAATTTTTTTCTCTTTCTAAATTTAGATTGGCAGGAGAAAATATTTGGGAAACGAGTTTCTTGTGCTTTTAGTGACGCTGGTACATTTGGTAGAGTACTCTTGGTTTTGATCTTGATCCCTTTTCCTCCCAGAGATAGTCTCTGTTTTTCTCTTTTGTCTTTGTCTTTTGTATCGTGTGTCATAAGAAGGAAATACCATAGTGTAGGACGCAGGCATAGACCCTATAAGCCTAATGTCTGGGCCGGCCCCACAGACTGGTGAGTTTGTGGGTCTCACCAGACTGGCGTCTATTTAGACAAACTTTGCTGTGGGTTAATATGCACATGAAGTGAAGGCCATTGCCAAGGGCATCTTGGAAGCCAAAAAGGCCACAAATTTGGTGGGCACGGGTCGAGCGGTTAAGAGCCATTAGGGCGCTCGCCACTTTCAGGAAACTCCCGTGACAGGATAAGTTGGGTCACGGAACGGGGTAGATGACACAGGTCCCCCGTCAACTGCAAGAAAATGTCCATGCAATGACGAGGTACTCTGTAAAGCACACAGTCCCCAACCCCGTGACACCTCCCCTCCTAGGTATTATTCTGGCTCCAACAGACCTAAGGCGTGGCTAAAGCTGTCATTGTGCACATAAGAAAAAAACCGGATGAGGTTTTTCCTTCTGTCTTGTTCTGTGTCCTGAGACAACTTGGCTTTGTGCCAAGTGAGAATATCCTCCTTGGTCTCCACCATACGGAAGGTGCATTTACTGGGGTGCCCCTTGGTGGCCAGTCGAATAGACTGGGGTTCTGAACTGTCTCTTTGTCTGGCTGTGCCAAGCTCTCAGGGGAGTTTGTCATAAAGGGCCCAGTCCATAAGGGCTTTTGTCGTCTTAACCTTCGTTGCTTGTTAGTGCTGGAAAAATCCCATACCAGTATCACCTGCCCGATGTCACAGATTAGCGTAGCGGGTCTGTGACTGGAGGCGTCCCACACTATTGTGGGAGACCGGAGACACCGTTTTCACTACACCATCCTTACCGCCTGTGCAACGAAGGTCTTTACTTTCTCTGAATATCTTTGGGAGTGAATTCTGTGGATCATGGGGGCTACATCATCTGCGCCCTCACCAGGGACGCCTCTTGCGTCCACGGTAAAGATTTATTCTAAGCGTGGAAAGTTACCTCTGGGTCTTTCTTAAAAAGTCTTATTGGATCGAGTCACTATTGGAATAAATATACAAATGAAGATCCTACTCGTCAATGGCCAGATGACGGATTCTTTGAATTGGGAAAACTTCTAAATTGGGGGAAAAAAATATGTTTTGAGAGCTCTCACACAATTGTTTAATTGGTACCTAAAAAAGGGCCAGAAAAAGGAGGGGAAAAATTTAAATAGCCTTAAGAGCTTGACTCAGGTTACAATTGAATTGAGAACATGTAAAAGTGTAAGTGTTGATAAGATTATAAAGGTTGGAATGTTTGAGCTAATTTTATATAAAGAGGTTACATCAACTTTGCCTGAGTATATTTTAAAATGTCTGACTGGGAATTCTTCCCTTGTCCAAAATCAGAAGACCCAGATCTATTAATAAAAATCTTAATGATAACTATGGTTAAAGGTATAAGAGGTGATGAAATTTACATGAAGTTTTGTACAAAAAACTGATGTTATTTCTATTACAGAACTGGTTAACAAAAATAGTAATTTAAATGATGGCTAATTTTATCTAATGTCTTATGAAGTCTTATAGACAATCTAAATAATTATTGGGAACAAGTAACTAAATAGTTGTGAAAAAGATGAATGTTGGGTGAACTTTAAACAATAATTATGTGTTATGGTGGTTACAGCTTCCAAACTCTTTTTGGTGACATAAAACTTTAGAGTTTTGCTAAATTTTGTGATAAAAATTCACTGAGTATTATCATTTCCAAATAAGATAAGATATTAGACATTGATTGCTAAACTTACGTTTGTCTACTTTTGGCTTTTCATTACAGGAAAACTAAAAGGTGTTTTGGGTCTATTGGTAAACGTGTGTTTTATTAAAAGATTGTACTATAAAGGAACATATTTCTAGAAGTTATGAAGTCTTTATAAATTTTCCAAGCTACAAGATCCTAATGTAAAAGAAAGTTTATAATTGTTTACTTAGTTTTTACTTACAAATTGGGGTTTCTAAGAGCTAAAATTTCTAATTAGTATATGTGATTGAAGCTACTAAATATTAAGAAAATTATGTCTGTGTACAAGGAAAGTAAGATGTATAAAGAAGGAACAAAGAATGGAGAAATTTTATTTGATTGATTAAGAAAGATAAATTTGTCTTCAAGAACTAGGAGGGAAAAGAAAGACATGGGACAAATTCTGAATGTAAAAAGAAAGTTATAGGTTTGTGGAAGAGGAATTCTGGAAAAGCAGTTTTTGTATGGTCAAGTTGGCTCAGATTGAAATGAATTTAATTAAGTAAATGAGTTTTAATATCAGAAGGAAGCTGGTACAAAATTATAATTTGGTCTTCTTTCTCTTAAAAGGATAATTTTCTTGAACTTGATAAAGAGGTTATAAAAGATTTTTCTTTACCTTTGGGTAAGTCTACCTAAAAGACGGAAAAAAAAAATCTGTTAAAATGATTTCCTGCGTTCAAAAGACTGAGGTCTCTCTATTAAAATGTTTGGACTGTCAATGCTCTCTTTGCTTTAACGTTTTCTATTTTTGACAAGCTCCCCAAAATTCATATAAATAAAGTCTTTTTTTTTACTTTTTTTCTTTGAGAATTTTCAAAGGGCCCTGGAACTTCTCAAAGAAATTTGCTCTCTTCCTACAAAGGGAAAGATACTAAATTTATTAGGCTTATTCCGTATGTTAAATTACATGGAAAGCATTGTCAGACAAGTGATGGTAAGTCTGCTTAGGCGCTGTTATGTGGGCAAATGTTATTGACATAGGTGTTTTAAAATTGTATAACATTACTGAAATTCTGATCTGTCCTGATTATCAGTCATAATTCTGGTTATTATTATTTTAAAGTGTTGTATGTCACAAAATTAACCAAATTCCTCTGTCAATTGCCATTTTGAGGTCTTGTTTACAGACTTATTTCTTTGCTCTAATGCCCTTGCAAAATGTTTCAACTTCAGAAAAATTCATGGAAAGGACTCTGACATTTACACTGGAGTACAGGTTTCTGACAAACTTTCTGATAATAAAACTGAACTTGGTAAGAAATTACAGAAAGCTGATGGAAAGACTGATAACTTCATGAAACTGCTCACAAAAAGATTGGGATCAAGAATGGATTACACAGGACTGAATGAACTGATAAGGATGATTATAATTTTTATTATTTTTCATTTGAAGTATTGCTGAATTTTTAATATTTTGTTTTTTTAGATTTAAGGAAAACTTTTTCTCTTTTCTCCTGAGCTAGCTATGACTTATAACAATTTGGTAAATAATATTTTTGTAAGTAAAATTGAAATATTTATCTTTCTCTCTATCTGATCCCTCGAATTTGGAAACTCTTAGTGAGTATTGTTGTTTTCATGGCAATATAGTTATTTGCATAAGTTCAATAAGAATCTCTTCTCCTTATAACAGGACACAATTGGAAACACTGGTTCTATTACCAAGGCTGTGACTGGAACATCATATTTGCGATATAACCATACAGCTTTTGAGGAATGAAGATTGGACTTTATGGAATAAAGCCACGTGGAAACATTGCCCTGGTACCTTATGTTCCAAGCAGCGCTTACCAGGATAAGTAAAGAATGTCATTTATCTGGCAAGCACAAGGAACCTCGAAATATTTTGGGGGAACCTCGGAAGAGAGGAGTTCACCCAAATCTGTAGGTATTACAGGCAAAGTCTGATAACAAAATTTTGGCTTGGCTTTCCTGGCCTGGAGAGGCCTTTAAAGTTCAATCTGAGATTCCTTATAAAAAGTTCCAGCAAAGCAGATTTAAAAGAGCCTATGTGATCAATTGCCATTCTTGCTGTACTTATGTAAATAATTGGGCCAACTCTATTGGAACTAGACTTATTTTGCAAACTACTTAGTTTTAATTTGTCCATCTTTGATAAAAATGAGGGTGATTTTAGAAAGAAAAATTATATTTCTGTAAAAACTATAGTGTAGATTTGCGGATATTAGATCCTGGTTTTGTTAATTGTCTTTTAAGGTTTTTGTTTTATATTGTTGACTTGACTGGATCCTGATTTCTTCTGGTCTCCTAAAATATCTGGCTACAGATGTCCAAACTAACGTTTTTTATTTTTTCCATCATTTTCATTTGGAATCGCTGAAAACTGAACCTGCCCTTTTTCCTGAAGCCTTTCAAACTGAAGCTGATGGACTTGCTATAAACTTAAGAGATTACCCGATGACATCATCAGAGACATTTTAAACTGCAAAAGCTGCTTTGACGCTGACATCTAAAAATCTTATCTGGCTGTCCTCTAAACTCAGAAACTGCTTTACAACTTGCTCCAACCATTAACCTTGTTTTTCTTTCGTTTACATAGAAATGCTTCCATTAAATACTTGATTGCTTGCTTCCACGATATAGGTGTAACCTTGAGAGCCCACCTGCATCACCACCTTCTAAAATGTACTTAATTGAACTATCTATTATCAGGACTAAGAAATGTGCTCAGTGAGATGAAACAATCTACCAACTCAGCTTTTGGACTATGAAACGTCTTTAATTTTCAAAAGGACTGTGAAACTTCTAGGAAAGTTTCAGAGGAGGGAACTGATGGTGCTCAGGGCAAGTTACCCCAGGAGGCACCACTCTGGTATGCAGATTATTTCGAGCTGAAGACAATAAGGACTCAGAGAGCTCAGGAAGAATATTTGAGTTTCCCCTCCCAGACTACCTAAAGAATTTAAAACAAAAGATCTGTTTCAGGAAGGAGTTATTATCATGATGGCTGTAAAGATAATGTAGGATAGCGGTTACAAAAGGAAAGACACCAAGCCCCTTATATCAAAAACTTTATCTCTCCCTCCACATTATCTATAGATGACCCTGAGAGGAGTTGTCAGGCAAACATTTGCATTTCTATCTCCATGTGAGTTGCCTCTTGCCCTCTGAGGTCCCAGACCACTACCCACCCCCAACACGTTCCTCGCCTTTAACTGCAATACTTAAGCAGGCAGCTTAGACAGAGGGATGCGTTGCTCATTTCTGAGTTTCTCCCATGTATACATGTTATTAAACTTGTTATTATTTTCTCCTGCTAACTTGGCTTGTTAATTATTTGGCCAGCCATAAGAACCTTAAGGGAAAGGGCAGAGGGAGATTCTCCCTCTTCCCCCAACAACAAGATTATCTGATTCCCAGAAAAAGAAAACAGTACTATAATATTAAGGCTACAACTGTCAAAATGAAGCCAATATACACTCAAGTCAAGCTTTTGCTCAAAAGTTAATTGGCTCCTCTTTGAAACTTTATCATGTTTATTATGTAAGCATAATATAGAGCCTAGAATATAGAAAGTGCTTATTGGTAAGTTAACATTGTGATCATTTATTTTGTAAATGTTAGTATGAGAGATGTAATTCGTTTTCTAGTATATTCAGATTTTCAAGTTCTGCTAAACCTAAAGCCACATTACTGGCAAGTTGGGATACCTCTAGACATCTGAAAAATATGAATCCTAAACAGAAGCATATAAATTCTCTATTCATCAGGTTCTAAGTTCTAAAACATTCTAAGGTGTTGGAACAAATCAATGGCATTCCAAATTTACAGTAAGGCTACATGTGCCACACAGGATCCTACAGGAAGAGAAATCCAGATTTTAAATAGAGGAGATTATGCACAAAAATAAAGTACGTTTTCAAGTCTGAAAGGGGATTTCAAGAAAGAAGAGACTCTCAGAACATGTGGGAAGTGGTAAATAACTTATCAAGGGCTCTCTAAAGGAGAACATATTGTGGACAAAAGAGCTTCACACCAGAGAGCTAAAATGGCATCTCTGGAATCTTTACGATGAAATAGATGCTGAACTACTATTTCCTGAAACTTAAAATGCACCTTGGGCCGGCCCCGTGGCTTATCAGTTAAGTGCACACGCTCCGCTACCTGCGGCCCGGGTTCGGATCCCGGGCGCGCACCGACGCACGGCTTCTCCGAGCACGCTGAGGCCGCATCCCACATACAGCAACTAGAAGGATGTGCAACTATGACATACAACTATCTACTGGGGCTTTGGGGGAAAATAAAAGGAGGAGGATTGGCAGCGGATGTTAGCTCAGAGCTGGTCTTCCACAGCAAAATGAGGGGGATTAGCATGGATGTTAGCTCAGGGCTGATCGTCCTCACACAAAAAAATAAAAATAAAATGCATCTTATCCTCCAAACAAATACCACCTCCTGCCTTGCAGCTTACCTGGACATAGTGATGTGTTGGAATCGTTTTTCTAATTCATTGGTTCTTTTTTTTTTTGAAGATTTTATGTATTTATTTTTCCCCCCAAAGCCCCAGTAGATAGTTGTGTGTCGTAGCTGCACATCCTTCTAGTTGCTGTATGTGGGACTTGGCCACAGCATGGCAGGAGAAGTGGTGCCTTGGTGCGCGCCCAGGAACCGAACCTGATCCACCAGCAGCAGAGCGTGCGCACTTAACCGCCAAGCCACGGGGCCGGCCCCTAATTCATTGGTTCTTAAACTTGATGGGCACCAGAAGCACCTGGAGGCCTTGTTGAAACCCAGATTGCCAGGCCCCACCCCAGACTTGCCAGTTCAGCAGGTCTGCAGCAGCACCTGACAATTTGCATTTCAGCCCAGTTCCCAGGTGATGCTGATGCTGCTGGTCCAAGGACTCCACTTTGAGAACCACAGCCTGATTTGCACCCTATATATGGTTACCAAATCCATTATTTTATCCTTTGGCTGCTACTTTTCCTTTATCACATCAGCACCTTAGCTCCGAATCTCCTCACCTAGCAATGGGAATACGTGGAGAGTTTAACAGCTGGTTCTCCTTTCCAGATCAGTTCTCCCTCTTCCTCTCAATACTACATTCTCTTGCCAGGTAACTGTTCCTTAAACATCAGTGCATCATAGATCTTCCTCGCTCAAAAACTCATGACTCTTATGCTGAACACAAGACATTTTAAATTCTCCACTTGGTTCACAATGTCTTTAATAGCCTTACTTTAATAGTAAAATGTGGACACCCTGTTCCATACCCTGCCTGCTATAAAGGAGTATGTGAGGATTACATAAGATACAGTCAGTTCTCTTTCTGCACAGTGTGACATTCTATAAGGTCATTGTGTACACTGAATCGGTGAATATGACCCACTGCTCCTACGGGAAATGCAGTGTTAGGTTTCTGTAAGCCTTAGTCACATTTTCTTCAACTCATCAGTACATTACCTTGTTCTCTGTGTGTTCTCTTTAAAGTCACCTTATTTAATATATATTGTTGATATATTAACATTGAACTCACACCAACAGCACTGTAACTCGTGTCTGATAGTAGCTTGTCGAACACACATACTTTCTCAGTAAAGGCACGTCACAGCCTCTTGCCCTGAGGAACACCAGGCAGCATTGCAGCACTACACATGGGGGGCATATTAAATGGCAAGGTCACCAACATAATGCACAAAAAGATAAGAAATGAGGCACTAAATAGACTGCAAGAAGGACACTTGTTTACAATGTGGGCTGAAACAAGAGGGCAGAGCAGCACCTTGTTCCCCCTCAGCTGGGAACGTGCACGTCGAGTGAATCAAATTTCTCAAAACTTTGTGCATATCTGCAAATGGACATGAAAGCCCTGAGAGTGTTCATTTGGGGGCTGCCAGTACATTTTAGCTAGTGGGCAAGTGTGCAAACACGGAATCCACAAATAATGAGGAGCAACTATATTATGAAAGCATCTTTTCAAAACCAGAATATTGCTTATATATAAGAGCAATAATGATAACATAACAGCTAACATTTAAGTGCCTACTATGTGCCAGGAGCTCTTCTAAGTACTTTACATAAGTTAATGCATGTAAATCTCACTAAAACGCTACAAGACAGGAGTTTTCAGTAGCCCCTTTTGATAGATGAGGAAACTAAGGTTCAGAGAGTAAATATTTCCACAGGTTCTCCAGTTAAAAGTGGAATAACTGGGATTGATGCCCAGACAAACTAGTCCAAAGCCCACAGCCTCAACCACTATGGTAGGAATGTGAGCGAATTTTCTACCACTCCCTAAAAAGCCCCTTCTGATCCAGCCTGTGTGGTCTCACACATACTTATTCACTCATCAAACATTTTCTGAGTGCACCAAAGGTGTCAGGTACGGTGTTTAGATACTGGAGGGACAAATAGAATATCGTCACAAATAATCCATAACCAACCAATAAATCAAAATTGGGGTGAGTTTATTATGAGCCAAGCTTTGAGGATCATATAGCCCAGGAGAGTCTTTTCACAAAGAAATGGAGCACTGCAAAGAAGTGGGGTGTATAGTGTGGTTATATACCATCAAAGAGCATGTACCACATGTGATTGCAATGTCCCTTTTACAATAGCCACGACATTGACCTGTTGGCACGTGGATTGATGGACACTATGGGTATCAGGTGTGCTGTCTCCATGGGCGTGGCTGTTGTCTCAAGTTTGGTGGTCACGGAATGATCGCAGCAATCAAATCCTAGCCTATGGAGAAATGCTTATCCTTAAGGAAATGCTAATGTGGGGGAAGTTGCATTTACACCTTAAGGGCATTGCTTTTGTCTTTGGGACACGTTAATTGCTTAAAGCGGATATACAATGGATGAACAGAGGCTACAGGCCCCTTTTGGGGAAAAGAAAAAAAAAACAAGGTCAGGCCCAATTAGTTTTACACCAAATGGCTTCCTCATATGCACCAATGTATCCTGTTGCTGGCCATTTATTCATCAAGAAGAAGGATCGTCTCAGATTTAAGGAGCTCACTGTCTATGAGACAAGAATAAAACAACAGTTATGGAAAAGGAAATAAGTACAGGGTCCCAGAGTGGGGACATCAAAATGGGTCTCTAGATGGAGACCTCTCAGGAAATGTCTCCAAGAGGAAGGAACATTTGATATGAGTTTAGATCAAGAAATAGGAATTAAGTTGATTAATAAAGGAGGTAGGAGTGCAGAAGAAGCACATATAAAAAGACAGATATAAAGGATGCTAAAGCTTTCAGAAAATGGGGGTATTTTTAAGGCTGGAACAAAGCGACCATGTAGGACACAGTGGGTGATGAGGCTAAAGATGACGACAGCAAGAGAAAGCCTGCGTGTCCAGCTCAGGAGTCTGAATGTTCTCTCGGATGCTCTGAGCAGTCATTGAAGGAGTCTAAGCAGATATCAGATTTAAGCAAATTTGGATTCTAGAAGGTAACTCTGGAGGCATTGTGAAGGAAAGATTAGAAGAAATTAAGACTGAAGGAAAGGGACCTGTTGGAAGACTAGGCAGCGATCCAGATAAGATAGGTCTTGGCCGGCCCGGTGGCGCAAGCTGTTAAGCATGCGTGGTCCAATGCGGTGGCCCGGGCCTCGCCGGTTAGGATCTCGGGTGCGCACCAACGTAGCGCTTGGCAGGCCATTCTGTGGCAGCATCCCATACAAAGTGGAGGAAAGTGGACATGGATGTTAGCCCAGGGCCAGTCTCCCTCAGCAAAAAAAGAGGAGGATTGGCAGATGTTAGCACAGGGCTGATCTCCTCACACACACAAAAAAGATAGGCCTTGGCTCAACCACGGAGTCTGCAGGTGGAGGAGGCCAGGAGGTGGGAAGCAGTGCTGGGTTCCTGCAGGAGGAAACTGAGCTGCCTCTCAGTCACGGGAAGACTGTGCCTGTCATGGCCTCCCCACTCCCATGCCCAAATGCCATGTTCCTTTCTGCTTCAGTACCTTTCCTCTCTTCTCCCATCTGAAATCCTCACTCTTTCTTCCCTCCACCTGCTCAAAAGTGGTCCCTTTGAGGACTTGATCTAGTCTACCTCTCCTAAGAAGCTGTCCTTAATTACAATTTCTCGATAACATTCTCATTTTTTTTAAGCTTCTGTAATACAACATACACTAAATACCTTTGCAGAATCAAATTATATCTTGCAAACAATTTCATGTATGTGGAGGAGCTTGGAACCGTATAATTCTTTATATTTCCTTCGATACCTACCACAAATACCTTGCACATAGAGGTCAATGGATGTCCAGTAAAGTTAAATAGAGTGGAAGCACACTTTATAAGCTAAAAACTTTTATGAGTTCAGTTATTCCTTTAGATCAGCTGCTTGAACCATTTGTTTTTCTCCACAGGTCAACAGTGTTGCCCAGCACAAATGAATTTTACACCTTCTCAAACTCAATAGAGCAAAGATGGAACTTCATTCCCCTTGCAAGTCTTACTGCCCCAGAGGAAAGCAACAACATGTGACGTCTAATTCTTTCTTCACATTCTCGTCTCAAATTGTAACTGTTTCCCAGTTGCTAATTGGTTTTCATTATTAAAACTGACAAAAAAGTTTCTCATTATTTCTTTCTTTCTTTTTTTTGTGTTATGAGAAAGATCAAACCTGAGCTAACTTACAATGCCAATCCTCCTCTTTTTGCCGAGGAAGATTGGTCCTGGGCTAACAATTGTGCCCATCTTCCTCCACATTATATGGGATGCCGCCACAACATGGCTCGACAAGCGGTGCATTGGTGTGCGCCCGGGATCCAAACCTCTGAACCCGGGGCTGCCGTAGCGGAGCGTGCTCACTTAACTGCTGCACCACCGGGCTGGCCCCTCTCTTTATTTCTAAAGCTAAAATGTCTAAATCTTTCTCTGGGCTAGTTGGAGTTTCCATAAAATGAAAATGTACATTCCAGAAAAATCCTTAACTTTCCAGAATAATCTTGAATATGGTAAACACCTTGGCAAAAATGTCACTGATTTTCAATGTCAGTGCCTCCACAAGGGTATCCTTGCATTGTCTCCCCTCCCAACCACCTCTCACTCTGGCCCTCCCCAGGCTCATGGGGTCAAACTCTTTACTGAGCGCTAGGAATGATCAGAGTCTGAGGGAGACTTCAAGGATGACTAAGCCATGGTTTCTGACCCCAACCATCTCTCTCCATCTCTGCTTTAACCTCTATTTTTCTTACTCTGGTTTCTACTTTAGTTGTTTACTTGTCTTGTGAATTGTTGTTTTGTGGTTTATAATTATCATGTAAATTCATATTACTTGTTGCCTTAGAGTTTAGAAAGAACTTACATTAAACAATGTTTTTTCCCAGCCCTTTGATGTGTCTAACACCTTTCAACGAAATTCAAGTGGCTTCTTGTTTTTACGTCTCCATCATTATTTAGAATTATGTTCACCCCACACTTTTGAACTGACTAATGCTGCTTTATTCTTTAAACTATTCTATGACAAGACTCACGTGAGGAATCCCTGAAGCACCATCAGCTAGGCATCCCCACATTCCTCACATCTGTTTCCTTGATTTGTTCCTAACTAAAGATGTTTCTGAAACTAATACTGAATTGTACCAAGTGGTCATTGCATAAAAAGCACTATCACAGATACCTTAAAGAGAAGAAATGGAAAAGAATATTCAATTCCTCAGATAAGTTTGCAATCCAATGAGGCATTGAGGGGACCAGGGGGCACTGATCAGAGCAGGAATCTAAGAGAAGAGTTTTAAGTCAATTTCAAATGAGGTTAAAACTGGAATGAGATAGTATTTTACCGGTTATCTGAAATCATAGGCATTTTTCTGACCTATGAAAATTTATTTGCATATAAACTGTACGTGTGGGGTAAGAGAGTGCTGATATTGTTTGATTTCTTTTTATTATTCACCACTTTGTAATAGATGTGGCTATTCACAATTAATAAATATCATAACGTGGAGAGACCCAATTGCCTCTTGTTATCAATTCTTACACAAAGCTAAAGTTTTAAAGATCAAACTTCATTCTAGTTACCTTGCAACTAGTCTATTTATATCAGAAAGATGCTGAGTTTTAGGAAAATACTTCAAAACACAAATTTTATATGTAATTTCAAAAGCAAAAAATGAGTTAAAAATTGGGTGGTAACCAGTTTTGCTGCTATATATTAAACTTTAACATGGGAGCAGACATTTTTAGAGAATATAATTGATATTTGCCTATTTGTATATTGTAGAATGTTAAAGGATTTACAGTTTTAATAGTATTTCAAATACCAGAGAATAAAAAACAGAACTGTTTCAGTTTTACGAAATAGCTTTTTAGACATAGCAGATTTTCAGAGCATATTACTTGAAAATAAAATAATCAGTTAGTGAGGTTTAAGCCATGTGGTTTTATTTTGAAATTGCTCATTCCATAGGAGCATCAGTAAAAGCCCTCCAGGAGTAGCTGATGCTCTTTCCTTCCGCCTGAGCACCGGCTGTATTTTCTTTAAGCCTCAGACTCTCGGGCAACACCATAGCCCTCAACTCTGTTTAGTTGAGAAAAGGCTTTATGAGTCATATGTTTTTTCTAGGGGTATGGAGCTCCCAGACTTATTAAGTACAGGGAGAGAGTAAGAGTCTGAACACATTCAATAAACTCCAATGTGCTCAGGTGAGAAGACAGGTGCCTGAACTCACATGTGAAGAAGAACTTAAGAGGATGCTTTCTGACTCTGGTTCGTGCCTCTGACTAAGCAGTCCTGGACATCCCCGTTACAGCCACGGAATAACACAGGCAGTCTTGATGGAGCAGAAGTCCTCCTATGTCCATCATTTGTGCAGAGCAAACTGGCTTAAGATCTCTCATTTCCTGCTGCAGTGGTAATTTACAGAGATACAGAACTGCCATCTAGTGACTAAGAGAGCAGCAAAGTGCTTTACATGAAAAGTGAAATTCTGAGTTTTATAAAACAGAACAGTGAAGCACTAAAGTTGGTAAAGTTGATACAATGTGGCACACGAAAGTTATAGTAAACCTGAAAAATGTGTAGGTGAACTAATCAGTTGCTCTCTATGCCTCTAAAACATGTCTTGACATCCTACTCATAAATAGTAGAGTTTAAATATAATAGAATAACTTTGGAAACAAACTTCTCATCTCATCTCATCCACTGCTGTTGGCAGGAGCCGGTATTAAATAACCAGATGGTGAGAACCCATGTTGAAGCACCATTTTTATCACAATGGAGAGAATATGAGGCATAACCCAACGGACTGATGTTCACATCTTCCCTCTTACCCTTGATCAGTTTTGTAAACATGGTTTTCTTTATCAATTAAATATGAATTATAACAGTTACTTTAAAGGATTACTGTAAGAATTGCATAAGGGAATACAGTAAAGGAACTGGCGCACAGTAGATTGATAGTTAATTCTCCTGCCCTGTCTCTCTTCTAAGAAACATACAGAAATAATCTAAGAATAGAACCCATGTATAAAGTAAACTTATGACAAACAGTCAATGGCTCCTGAAGTAAGGGACATCATTGTTGAGTGCTTAACCTCAACTGCCTCCAAATACTGTTAACTCTCAATTAATTTTATGTGTTTTCTGTCTTCCAGACACTTCACTGGCTACAAGGAAAGGAGAAGTGTGAAATTGAAATTAATTTCACCCTTGAATGGCCTAGCTGTAACAACAGGTGTTTTAAATCACCTAGTTCTTCAGGTTTTCTGCTTATTACTATATATTTTAACATGGTTCACAGCCAGAGAAAATAAGAAAATCATTATAATTTTACACACGTGAATATATGTCTTGACTATTACAGCTGGACTCTTAATATATAGAGTAATGTTGTACATGTTTTGTGCTTGTTGATAGTACAGAATACTTTTGTCCAGGCTTTCTTTGGCATTATCATAAATAATGAAGATCTCAGTAATATAAGCCCAGGAGAAAAGGGTTTATAAAAATCTAACATACTATCCTAGTCATGCCTCAAAAAAAAAAAGCTATAAAAATAATGAGAGGATATTTTGAAGGCACTATTTTTCTTAATTATTTCCAACTTTATTTCCCTTTACCTCTTTTTAATCTTTCTCCGTCTTATTCGCTATTGGCTAATCATCTCACAGTAATTAAATCACCCTCAGCTGAGTCCACCATGCCTCTTCAAGTGCCCCAGCCTAATGTCTGTCTCAGCTCTGACAAAAAGTAGCTGGGAAAACCTGTTTTGTGGCACTATTCTTAAGAATATCTTTACTCTTGGGCTGGCCCCGTGGCTTAGTGGTTAAGTGTGCACACTCTGCTGCTGGCGGCCCGGGTTTGGATCCCAGGCATGCACTGACATGCCAGTTCTCTGGCCATGCTGACACCGCATCCCAAATACAGCAACTAGAAGGATGTGCAACTATGACATACAACTATCTACTGGGGCTTTGCGGGGAAAATAAATAAATAAATAAAATTATTTAAAAAAAAAGAACATCTTTACTCTTACAATAATAGCTATATGTTTGAAAGGCACCAGTGGATTACAAAATGAAGTACTTGACCAATGTTGTATCCTCATTTTCCCTCCAGGGAGAACACAACATTCGTGTGTAATGCAGGGCTGCTGCTTTATTGTTCTCTCCTTTCAAGACATTTTATTACTTGTAAAACATAATAGGATTAATGGTGATATATGAGTAACAATATAAACTTACAGACAGCAAAAAGATACTATTTCAGTGTCATCATTTTATGTACTGTAACAAACAGTAATATTTTCATAGTGTAATATCTTGATTGATCATAAATTTTTTCCTGGCTCATTTTTATGCTAATTCATTTATTAGATTACCAAATTTATACTTTTATGATCTTTATTTTCAATCAATATAATTGAAGGGACATCAGTTGTTCTTGGTAAGTGAAAGTTCAGAAAAAATTTTTGATAATGTATAAGTTTGAGAAGGATCTTTTTGTTTTTTAAAAGAGAAGTCAGGCCTGGCCCTGTGGCTTAGTGGTTAACTGCGCGCGCTCCGCTGCTGGAGGCCCGGGTTCGGATCCCGGGCACGCACCGACGCACCACTTCTCCGGCCATGCTGAGGCAGTGTCCCACATACATCAAGGATGTGCAGCTATGACATACAGCTATCTACTGGAGCTTTGGGGGAAAAATAAATAAATAAAATTATAAAAAATATAAAAGAGAAGTCATTTAATATTTAGAAAAGTTCTCAAAAATCATCAAACTCTTTAATTTTACAGAAAGGAATACTACGTTCCAGAGAGCCTAAGTACGTTGTCACACACTAACCAGAAACAGACCTGGGCCTAGAACTCAGGTCTGAGTCACCTGACGTCTACTGGACCACACTCAAGGGAGCACACCCTCTTCTTACTGGTAATTTCTAATACTAAGTTATTTTCAAAAGCACAGTTGAGAGAAATTGTAAATAAATAAAACATGATTTTATATAAAAAAGTAGCAATTGCGACCCACAATTTCTATTCCATATGAGTGTTTCCTTTCTTGTAGGTTTCTTGTTTTTAATACCAAGTCCATTTTGGTAACAAGAAAAAAGACATAATGTTTAGTTTCTTTAGTAACATACAAAAAGCTTCTGTGGAAATTAAAAAGACACTAACTAATGTCTCGTCTACTAAAGCAACTTAAGAATATTATTTGATTTTGGGAAAGCTCTGAGAGATTTTTTTAAAAATCATATCCACGTGACTATTAGTCCAGCCAGGCACATCTCCACATGACATCTCCTAGAGTGCCCAGTTTTCTGCTGGATCCAGCTATTGTCAGGCCCAATGCTCTGGCTGAGTAGAGAATGATGCCGCTTCTGAAAAGCATGTACTCAGTTCCACTTCAAGGCTGATTGATGGAGACACTAGGAAAGGAAAAGATGAAAATATTACCCTAATCAATGATGTAAAACACAAGCTATGAGCAACCGTTAAAAGAATTCTCTATGAAATTGATCAAATCTACTATCACTACACCGGGCTATTTCCTATCAGTAATTTGACACATAAACAAATAGAATAGTGTATTTAATGATATCAATTCTTTTAGTTGTGTGCTTTTCCTTTTAAAACTACATATGCTTATATGTGTTTGCTTTATTTTCAGGTGGTGTCACCGTGTCAAGGCCTCGCGGGCAGGTGGGGCTTTCACTGAGGACCCCCAAGGCCCCCCCTAGGCCCGCTGGCTGTGCACGTGCCCTTGGCCTCATGGGTTAAACCCAAGGCCGCAGGGCTTCCATAGCGAGCGGCCAGAGAAAGAAGGGCCCATGAGAGAGGTAGGCGAGGGGCGCAGGCTCTGCCAACTTCCTCTTCTCAGGTCCCTGAGAGAGAGAGACACAGAGAGAGAGAGAGAGAGTGAGAGAGCGAGAGAGATCCCTGACCTCTGCATTGCTGCCTCCACCGCTGGTGCCATGTCACACACCATCCCCCTTCCCCCAGCATCCCCATGCTACCCCTGGGAAGGCACCACCACTGGGAGGCCTGTTCCTGGTCACCTCCCTGTCGTCCCTTCAGGACCAGAGCCCAGTGCAGGGGAGTTGGTTCAGACAAACATTTACATGTCCCTCTCCATGAGAATTGTCTTCTCCAGTCTCACATCCCAAACCCCACCCCCAACATCCTCCTTTGTCTTATCTGAAGATAGTATTTAAGAGGAGCATCTCTGCCATTCTTTTGAGAGACTCCATTTCTCATGTGTCTCCCATGTATACATGTTATGAGCCCAATTTAATCAAGCATGGATTCTTTTACTTGCCTATTTGCATCAGGAACATAATTACTAGCTAGAGAATTAATTAGAGAATATTCATGGTGAATGAAAGATGTCATTTCTAATAACATAATGGAATTCCTTGAGGCTTTATTCTGGGGATATGTGTAGGATTAAGTCAGGACACACTGTGAGAGTGATAGATAAGTTCTATATATTTTTCTTCTTCAAGACCATGAATTTCAGCCACAGTTCATACCCATCTACTTTGCAACAATGAAAAACAAACAATGACCTTGAATATTTTGCCCTCAGATTCATTAGTCTTTAAAGTATTAATTGAACAATTTAAATCTAGATGAGTGAAAGACTATGGAGACTTCTAGAATGTCACGTTAGGTCCTTTAGAAGTGAAGAATTGTTTTTATAAAACATTTCTATTCCTTCTTATACCTTGACAATAATGTTACTCTGAATCTGTTTTAAAGAGGATAATGGCAGATTTACTTTAATTTGCACCCTTTTTTAAGTACATTTACCTAATATTTCTCAGTCTCTTGAAAACTTTTATCTTTAGCTCAACATTCATTTAAATCACCAGACCTATTTGATGAAGCCGACATGAACATTTACTCGAAAACTCCTCAGAAAATTACTAATTTAACCTGTACTCTGGACGATCCATTGTAAAACGCAAACTGGATTTGCCAGGCCCCTCAAAACGGCTCATAATCTGTTTGTACATTTATCTGGGCAGATACTATCTGAAGGTAATTGTTCTTCCCAAATGCTTTCTTTAATTCAATCAGCAATACTTCCAAAGTCTTAATGAAAATGTGGCCAATTTTGTGAAATCCAAGTGACTTTTTTGTTTTTGCATGCCAATGAGATTAAGAAAATAAGTGTTTTAATTATTGTTATTGATTTTAAAAATCAGAGACGAAGAAAACAAACTTCTTTGTCCAAAGACATTTCTGCAAATGAAATCGTCTGAAAAACTGACAGCTAGCCCCCTGTTTTAACCACTAAACCATAAGAAATGTAATACCGTGGGCAAACACTTGAGAGTTGTCACCTGCAGGAGTCCCCAGCACTGTTGCCCCATCAGGGCCATGGATCAGGGGAAGGAGCCAGTGGAGGGGAGTCAGCTGGGCCCTCAGCATCCTTCCTTCCTTGGTCAGAACCCGGTCCCAGCTGCTCCCTGTATCATCTTCTGGGGAAGCAGAGAATTCTTCTGGAGACACAACACATTGGGTGTTAAGGATGTCATTGTTCTTTTATAAACAGATGTTAGATCGTGTAACGGGCTTCTCAGCACAGGAGAAGCCACCTCAAGGGAAGGCAGAACTTCTCCAGGAGCTGAAGGTCATCCAGGGAGAGCAGAGTCAAGGGCTGCACAGCGTCAGCCGGCTCCTGCTCTCCATCTCATGGACACCTCGGTCCCCAATCCCCGACACCCCTCCCAGTGCCCCCCCCAAGGGTTCCCATTGTATCCTCAGAGTCCCGAGCAAGCGCAGGACCGGTGCTCAGAGTGGCAGAGGGGCCGCCGAGCTGGAGAGCCCCGGGGCGCAAGCACTGGGGGCGGAGTCCCTGATGCGGAAGTGGCGGCCACTGGAGTTTGTGTGGGGGGCTCGGGCAGTTTCTGGATCCTTCCTCCAGGATTTTCAGCGCGGGGAGCTCTCCTTTCTGCAGTGTGGAGGAGCGCTGGGCAGGAGCGGCGCTGAGGTAGGCGGTGGGCAGCGGGCTCGGCGTGGAGATCGCCGCCGCGTATGGCGGGAGCGCGGCGTCCGGGGCGGCGGATGGGACCGGGGGCCGGGGCTGCTGGCGGGCTGCTCCAGGCGGGGGAGCCCAACCTCTGTCCCTTGGAGGAGCAGAAGAGCGCCGCTTGGCCAGCCTGTCCCTGTGCCTTGGCGGGGCCCCACCTCAGCGGGGTCACACCCATCCGTGGTGCAGGGGGCGGCAGGGAGTCGCCTGCCCTGTGCGCCCGCCCTTGAGTTCGCGCCCCCCGGGACCCCGTCTAGGCCAGGTCGCGACATCTTTGGGTGAACGCTTTCCTTCGGAAGAGGGCCTGTGGTCAGCGCTCCTCTGCCTGACTCCGCTCAGGCTATTGGGCTCCTCATTGCCTTCATTAAACAAATGAACGGTTCCTACATCCTTGGGACCACCTTTATTGAAAAGCCTGATCGCATTCATGGTTTCTGATAATTGACTCTATATTTGCAAGGTGAACTTTGAAGCCTGTGAATTGTTGTAAACTGCATTTAATGAAAGGAGCTTTAAACAATCTTTGGTGCAAATTGTGTAGCTTCCTAATACTAACTCACCTTCTGTTAACATAGACTGATGACTGATCAATTGATGATTGACATAATGTGTATGGAATTTTGGTTTCAGTTGAAAAGATTTTCTTGGCAGTCGGTGCTAAAATTAAAATCGGATAAAGAGGAGGATTTTGGAAGCTGTATGTAGTGTCTGTTTTGTCTCCGTACTCATTTAGAATTGTAAGAATTTAGATTTGGAAAGCCCATAGAACAAGAAGTTTGAAATTTTGATTTGACTGACAAGGGGAAAGGTCAAAAGGTCAAATACGGTAAGATGTCATTTATATAATATTCTAGAAAAGATAAACCATAGGGAAAGACAACAGATCGTTAGTTGTCATTAGTTTTCATATTTAGTTAATCATTTAGTTCAATAGTTTAATCATTAGTTTTAATATTTCTTATTAAAAAATACATTTTAATGATAGCATCCTAATTATGCTTTTGGGTGATACCAGAAGTTGATAACCTATTAAATTCTGCAGTAGGAAGAAATGACATGTTGGTTATTGGCGTCTTTGAAGTGTAAGTATTGGCGGTAATGAAACTTTTAAATGAGCTTTTTTGGATTCTGAACTACTGATTTTTTTACTAGATCCTGTTGGACGTGGCATGTTACAAGTTTCAAAAGGCTCTTTAAATTATTGTAGCAGGCTGAAGCTATTAAATTATAATGTAAGCTCTTTATAGATGAAACAGGCAAAAATACAAAAAGCCATTCATCAATTTATTTTTGTTAAAAAATCAAGTGAATCTTACCATACACATGAATGACTTTTGGCTAGACAGACCTGAACTTGACAAGATGGACTCATTGGTATGGGGAACTTCTTTTGGAATGTTAAAATGGGAGAGGATATATAAATTTTACCTGAGGGTGACCCAAGTCGATATGGCAGGTTTAGTTGCTTTTACACTCTTTCTGAGTTATGATCTTGATTAAAAACCTGGTCATAGACATTCCAAGACATTTGGACCATTTTATGTATCAATATAATAAGATGTTTTATTTCTCTGATACTTTCTGATTTCAGGGTGTCTGGGAAAAACAGTTTCTCAACATAGGTACTTTGGAATATAATTTTTGATTGTTGACTTATTGAATCATAGAATTGTTGAGTTGGAAATAATTTTAGTGGTTTAGAGCCTAACCTCTTCAATTTCCAGGAAATGGAACGTGAGGTTTCTTGAGTTAAGTCGTCCACAGTCAGACTGCTACTTTAGTGGCAGAGTTGGAACTAAATGCTCAGATGCTTGTCTCCAGATTCCTAGTACAGTGCTCTCTGTGCTGCGTACTATTAAGTAGACAAATCAATGAGTTACCTTCTCATATCATATACATAGCCAGCAGGGTCGATTATTTCCCATATGCATTTCTTTCCTTTCTTTTTTAAGTAACTACTAACCACAATTAATTTATTCCCCTGCCATGTTTAATGACCATCCTTGTGTGTGTCTCCTCGAGCACACGTGTGAACTCCCTAGAATGGACACCTGCCTGTGATTGGATTGTTGGGCCAGAGGCTGATGTGCCTCAGCCTCTTGATGAGCTGCAGCCAAATCATCCTCTGAAGTTTTAACAATTTCCATTCCCTCCAACAGTGTTTGAGTCATCCTTGCCCTGGGAATGGTCAGATTGGCATTGTCAGATTTTTAAATTTTTGCCAATCTGATGGGTGAGGAATGAAGTATTTGTTTTCCTCTTTTGACAAACGCATGGAGCTGTGCAACTACCAAAATTGAGATACAGAACAGTTCCAGCACCCAGAACTCCCTTGAGCTGCTCTTTTCTAGTCAACTCTTCCCCCAACCTTAACCCCTGGTGGCTAATGATCTGTTGTCTTTCTCTATGGTTTGTCTTTTCTGGAATATCATATAAATGGAATCCTACAGTATTTGGCCTTTTGAGTCTGGTTTCTTTCATTTAGCATGATACATTTATTTGAGTGTTCATCCATGTTGTTGACTGTATCAGCAGTTCCTTCTGTTTTATTGCTGAATGTAGTATCCGTTGTATGAATTTACCACAGTTTATCCATCCACCAGTTGAAGGACATTTGAGTTATTTTCAGTTTTGTCTTTTTTGACTATGAATAAAGCTGCTATAAATCTTTATGATTTGAGAAGGCAAACAAGTTTTTGCATGAACATGTCTTCTTCTCCTGGGTAAGCACATAGAAGTGGAATTGCTGGGTCATATGGTATGTGCATGTTTAACTTTATTTTAAAAACTCTTTGTGGTAGCAAAGTCATGGCCCACAAAGGTGTCCTAATCCCTGAACCTGGGAATACATTGGGTTACTTGGCAAAGGTGAATTAAATTTGCAGACAGAATTAAGGTTACTGATCCACTGACTTTAAAATAGGGAGAGGATCCTGGATTATCCAGGTGGGCCCAGTGCATCACAAAGGCCCTTAAAAGGGAAAGAGAAGCAGTAGAGTAGAAAAAGATCCAAGGGAAGCAGGGCCAGAGAGATGCCGAGTTCTTGGTTTTGAGGGTGGAGGAGGGGGGCATAGGCTAAGGAATGTGGTGGTCTCTAGAAGCTTGAAAAGGCTAGGAAATGGATTAAGCTTTAAAGTCCCCCCAAAAGAACCTAGCTCTGCCAACACCTTGATTATAGCCCAAAGAGACCCGTGTCAGACTGCTAACCTACAGTACTGTAAAACAATAAATCTGAGTTGATTTAAGCCATGAAATTTGTGCTAATTTGTTACAGCAACATAATAAACTCCACTTTAAAACTGTTTTCCAAAGAGGCTGAACCACTTTGTGTTCCCACCAGCAATGTAAGGGTGTTCCAGTTACTTTCCATCCTCATTAACACTTGGTATGCTCAACCTCTTTAATTCTAGTCATTCCAGTATGTACATAGCAGGATCTCAATGTGGTTTTTATGTGCCTTTTTCTCATGATTAACGACCTTGAGCATCTTTTCATGTGCTTATTTGCCATCTGCGTATCTTCTTTGGTGAAGTGTCCAAATCTGTGACCATTTTAAACTTGAATTTTCTTATTGCCGAGTTTTGAGAGTTCTTTATAGTCCTGTCAGATATGTGATTTGCAAAGGTCTTCTCCCAGTCTGTGGTTTGCCTTCTCCAGCCTCCCACGAGTGTCTTTGTAACGTCCGTGTAACATAACTCGAGAGGTTTCACATGACCTTATCTTCCTTCATTGGGAAACAGAGTGAAGTTGGAGCACTTGAGTCCAATCAGACCTTGATCAGAGTTGGGTCTGGGTCTCAGTTTTAGTAAACCCAGGCCTTCCACTTTCCCCCTGTTCCTGTTTGCGGTGCTCCCCTCCCCCGCACAGGGGTCTGGTCCTAAGTCTGGTAGATCTGTCTCCTCAGGTTTGGGAGCCCACAGAAAACTTAGCTACGCCCGTCAGACATCTCAGCGTAGCTCTCCAGCCTCCTACCTTACATTGTTCACAATATGGCAAATTCCCAAAAGGTCACACTAGCAGTATGTTTGACTTAGGCCACTTCCACCACTTCTGGAGGTTTCGCTTTGCTTTGTGGAAGCTTTTGGCCTATTTCCCCAGATTCCTGTGTGGCACCAAAACTTAACACAGGTGCTGTGAGGAAGAGCAGTTGTGTGTCTGAGAGCCTTCAGGTTTCCTCTGCCACACCAAACTAGAAGTTTGGCTAGTTTCTCTTTTCCCTAGCCGAGGCTCTGACTGAGCAAGCCAGAGTCTCGGCAAGCACCTAGAATCAGAAAATGCCTGCAGGGGAAAGAAAGATAAAAATCCCTGCTCACATAAAAGAGTTTTCTTCTTTCTGGAATTTTAGTTGGTTGGTTCTGAAGTTCTCTGATGCTCTAAAAATATATTTATAATTTATCTGGCTTTGTCCAGTTTTGCAGCAAGAGTGTTTTCCTGTCCTAGTCTCCTCTAAACCAGAAGTTCCCTTGTCATTAGTTTTTAACTCCATCAGTTATACCCTGTCAATATTATTATTGTTTGGTAAAGTCATGCTTTCAATGATTTATTCAGACGTTTACCCTTTTTTATTCTCACGATCCATTTTTACATCTTAGCATTTCTTCTTCTATCAATTTCTTCTTAAAGTACATTCTTTTTCACTTTTTAAATTTTTTCTTTGAGGAAGATTAGCCCTGGGCTAACATCTTTTCCTATCTTCTGCTATTTTGCATGTGGGTCACCACCACGGCATGGCTGATGAGTGCTGTAGGTCCACACCTGAGATCCAAACCCATGAACCCAGGCAACCAAAGTGGTGCGTGGTGAACTTAAACCAATACACCAGGTGGCTGGCTCCCTTAAAGTACATTCCTTCGATGTTCCTTAATGAGCATTTGTTGGTGGTAATACTCTTAGTAAATGTTTGCATAAAAATATCTTTAATTCACCCCAGTTCTTGAGATATGGTTTGATTGGGTATACACTGAAAGTGATCGTCTCTCTGTACCCTGAAGAATTAATCCAACTCTCTCTTGCCTTCCGTTGTTAAGACACGTATCATGGGTCTAAATGTAAGTCTCCATAAGTGTTCTGTCCCTCTGCGGGGCTTTGAATATCTTCTTTTGTATTTGGTGTTCTTTGGTTTCCCTGGATGGATCTGACTCTAGATTTATTTTTTTAATTCTGCTTGAGATGTATTCAGCTGCCTGAAGCTAGAGTAGAAGAATTTTATCAATTCTGGAAATTTCTGTTATTATGTCTGAATATTCCTTTAAATCATATATATATTTATATTTTTTAATTCAAATATATATGCACATACTTATTTATACACATTCAATATATATTCATTAAATATATATTTATATTATTTAACTCAATGTATTATATTATTCAATATAATGATTTATGTTATTCAAAAAATACATATATTATTCATATATATAGTTTCATTTACTTGACCAAACTCAAGCCAGGCTCCTTTGAGCCCTCTTCTTCACTAGGCCTTGATCTTGGCCTATAATAACTACAGCCTCTCAGCACAAATGGTTTCACCCCACACACACACATTAAAGAATTAAACACTGACATAGTTTCTAACAGCTCAAATCCACATCCCTACGATGACCCCTGCCCCCTTATAGTGCCTGCCTGAGAAAGCTCAAGGCAGCCAAAAGAATTGACTGTTTGTTCTGGCCAACACTCGATCATTGGCCCCTGACATCCCTTTCTTAGAGCATTTACCCAAAAGTGCTTACAACTGTGAATCTTTCCTCTGTCTTTTTGAGTTGTGTATGTGTCTCCTATAACTGCATTTCTCAAGGTTCTGAGAGCCATTCCTTGAGAGGAGGACAGGGTGTCTGTCTCCCAGACTCTGTGAGAGGAGAGAAGTTAAACTTTGATCATTTCCAACTAGCAGACACAACTGGCCAGATCACACTGCACTGACCAACACTCTGTAGCTGTTCCCTCCCTGACTCTACTGAGCCCCTGCTCACCCCTCTGCCTGCTCCCTCATTCTCCCTTTCAAATGCCCCGTCACCTCTGTACAAATCAAATTGAATTCAGCCCTGTTCCCTCTTCCCTACTGCAGTGGTATATTACTGATTAAAATCTGTTTTGATCTTTTTAACTAGATTCTGGCTTTGTGTATACTCTACATTTAACACACATCCTGATAATCTCATGCATATGCATATATATGCATATACCAACACAACCATGGGCCCTCCAGGACCAGTTCAGCTGACCCCATCTTATCAACAGAGTAGTTCCGCATTTTCTTTCAGGAACTGACACCCCTCGTCCAGTTCAGGCCAGTTGAGACCACCAACCCATCAACCGGGCCTGCGCAAATGCTTGATAAGTGACCTTTTTGACATCGAGCTAAAAGCTCCATCCTCAGATCATGGTAACACTGCCAATTTGTGAACACACATCTGATGAAGAGCCATGAAGCTTGACTTTGCTTGCGCAGATCATCAATTACCTCACTTCTCCTTACTTCCAATCATCTACCTCCACACATCAGACCACCCTACCCTTCATCCCATAAATTGTAACCCAAGCCCTGGATCAGGGAGACAGATCTGAGACAGACACGTGCCCCATCTCCTTGCAGATCAATCTCACAAAATAAAGCTACAATTCTTTCCCCAAAAGCTAATGCCAGAATAATTACCTTTTTTAATGTAGATTGGGCAAGAGAACCTCAATATTGTGCGGTAACATCAATACATATATATATACTTAATGGATGTTTTATCTTCTTTTTCTTTTTCTTTGCTGAGGAGGATTCACCCTGAGCTAATATCTGTTGCCAATCTTCTTCTTTTTCAAAGGAAGATTCACCCTGAGCTAACCTCTGTGCCAACCTTCCTCTATTTTGTATGTGGGTTGCCACCACAGCCTGGACCACTGATGAGTGGTGTAGGTCCATGCCCAGGAACTGAACCTGGGCCGTTGAAGTGGAGTTCTCTGAATTTAACCACTAGGCCATGGGTCTGGCCCATCTCTAACTGTTTTGAAGATGTTACTAGAGATGTAATTGAAGTTTCACTATGATCTCTGGATTTCCTTGCTGCTCCTTTAGTCCCTCACTTCAATGTATGTGTTTCTTGCTCCATCTTTCATGCTAGAGGAATTCCTCAAATATCTAGTGGTCCTTGGCTACCCATTCGTATTTCTGTGATGAGGAGGAAACAGCTGAGTATGATCTCTGTGGGCCTGATGGGGCCTGTGTCTGTCTGGACTCAGTGTTTCTTCAGGGGTGTAGAGTGTTGACATAAACAAGCAAACAATGTTGGTACCCACACTGATCTCTAACAACATACTTATTCCACACATTCCCACAATGACAGACATCCTCTGAACACTTGGAAATGCTGACAACACACACACACACACACACACACACACACACACACACACTATTTGCAAATGACCAGCAGCATTCAGCCTGTAAACTGCACCTGATAATGCACACTGATAATCAGAACATACACACAAACTCACACACATACAGACCACTCACTGTCTCAGAGCCCACAGTGACTTGAACTCTAAACACACACAGACATCAACAAAACACACATTCACATAGATGCTATAATAGCCATGCACCCTGTGACCATACAGAATTGCTGAACACACACACATCCACACAACGAGGAACGTGGCCATGCACGTGTGGGCTTGATCAGGGGTTTTTTCACACCTCAGCATCAACATGGACACCCCGGGGCGAGAGGGAGAGGCAGAGGGAACGGGGGGAACATGGGGGGAGCAGACAGGAGGCACTTGCATAAAGCAAATATGATACCTGCAAAGCTGGTTCCTAAATGACATATGACTCAAGGGTATGAGGAGCCAAGAGGATCTGAAATGGTACAAAGGAGGTGACTGATACAAACCCATCACAAGATATTGAAATGTAAGGGACAGTGATATTTTAAAAGGCACTGAGGAGAGTTCATCAAAGCTTAGGTATAATTCCAGACAATGAGTGACATGGAATTCTGGCCAAAGAACAGCCATTATTGCTGTTAAAATTCCTATTTAAATGTTTCTTATAAAATTATACTCATTGAAAAATGACAAATATTCATTGGTTTAAAACATTTAAAACATTTCAGGATAAAATTACTGCAGGTTCCACTTTTATTGAGTAGCTTTCCTTGGGCGGCTATAAAAGCTGGATAAAGCACACAGAACAGCTGCTTGAAGGGTCAGAGAACATGCCGTGCAGGCAGGACTTGGGGGTCTATAATCTCTGAGATGAGGGAAGCACAAGATTGTGAGCACCAGCTCCATGCAGCTTCTCCCCTAAGGCATTTGCTATTTCAACAGTGAGAGAAGAGAGTCTGAGTAGAAAGAGGAGGAAAAATGAAATGAAATTTGGTTCCAGCAAAGTCCAGTAACTTCTGCTTCCAGTCAGATGTGGTAAAGGCAGAGCAACAATTAAACATTGATTTAATAAATACAGTGTGTTTGAAAACACCAAAGGGATGTGGAAGAAACAGGACTAGATGAAATAAAATTTCAAAAAGTTAAGAGCCTTTTTAGGTGAGATTGCCAGACATACCCTCACCCGGGGGAATTTGCGTAATCTGGACTGTGGTAATCAGACTTGTGTTAGCAGAAGACAATAGTAAGTATAATCTGTCATATTGATCTATGTTAGCTTTTTAATATCACAAGTTTTGTTTCCCTGTTAAATTTTATTGCCTCCACTAGAAGACTCTGTGAAGGGAAGGACATTGTATCATTTGCCACGTGATCTCCAGAACATTCTTCAGTTGGGGCTGCATGACTACTATAGATATTTGTTAATTGTTGGTTTCATGAATGCTATGGACTGAATGTCTATGTAACCCAATTTCATACGTTAAAATCCTAACCCCTGACGCGATGGTATTTGAAAGTGGAGCCTTTGGGAGTTAATTAGGTTAGGTGAGGCCATGAGTGTGAAGCCCCCATGATGGGATTAGTGCCCTTATAAGGAGATGGAGGGCCAGAACTCTCTCTGCCAGATGAGGGTAGAGCAACAAGCTGTCCTTCTGCAAAACAGGAAGACAGGTCTCACCAAAAACAAATCAGCTGGAACCTAGATCTTGAACATCCCAGTCTTGAGAACTCTAAGGAATGCATTTCTGTTGTTAAAAGTGCCCAGTCTAGGGACAGCCCAGTTGCGCAGTGGCTAAGTGTGTGTGCTCCACTTCGGCGGCCTGAGGGTTTGCAGGATCGGATCCCGGGTGCACACTGACGCACCGCTTGTCAAGCCGTGCTGTGGCAGCGTCCCATATAAAAAGTAGAGGAAGATGGGCACAGATGATAACCCAGGGCCAATCTTCCTCAGCAAAGATGAGGAGGATTGGCATCAGATCTTAGCTCAGGGCTGATCTTCCTCACACACACACACACAAAAACCCAAAAGTGCCCAGTCTAGGGGCCTGCCCCACCACCTAGTGGTTAAGTTTAGTGAGCTCCTCTCTGGTAGTCTGGGTTCGGTTCCTGGACACAGACCTACGCCACTCATCAGCAGCCATGCTGTGGGGGTGACCCACATACAAAATAGAGGAAGACTGGCATGGATGTTAGCTCATGATGACTCTTCCTCAGCAAAAATATAAATAAAGAACCCAGTCTATGGTATTTTTGTTACAGCATCCCATACTGACTAGGACACTGAGTGTGTGAATAACTTCATCTAGATCCATGATCCTTCTTCCACGTGACACATTATTGCCAATGATTCCTAATTTGGTGTGAGTCAAATGTCCCTTAAGGATCATAAAGACGTTAGGGACCTTCTCCGTAGTTATGTACATATTGATACGCATGAAAACGTTGCATCAAGTGCTTTATCGACGCCTTAGTCTCACACCTCATCCCATTAGCCTTCAACGAACCTCAGTGTTACAGCCAGTGCTTTGGGAAATAGAGGAAAGTCCCTGGACGGAAGAGGGGCTGGTGTCCATCGTGCAGCTCCTGTCCTCTGCCCAGCCAGCTCCAGCGCAGGGTCAATTTATAAGATGGGCTTTCCTCCAGGCAGCTCTGTCTTTCTCCCAGCCTGTTCTCATATAGGATGATCTCACCAAGAGCAATGAGTGGAAATTGGAAGGGAAGAGCTACAGAAGGCATCTGCCAGGGGAAATTCTTTGTGGTTACATGATCTAGAATATGGACACCCGGCTGCTCTAAAGGGTCCTGAAAATGGAACCCTTCCCATGTCTGCAATATCCCTCTATGTCCTCTTTCCCCACCATCTCTCTGTTCTTGGTGGCAAAATTCCCTTGGCAACGACAATATAAAAATGCAAATAGGGAATGGTCCATTTCCAGTCTCAGAATTCTGTGAAATTTTACTGCCTATCCCCAGTCTCCCAGGACTAAGGCCCTTTTTACTCTTTTAAGATTAGATCACATTTTAATCTCCTTGAATCAGAGTTTTCTCTCATCCTTGTTATGTATATACATTTTCTAACACAGAATATTGAAAACATTATTTTTGGCCCTACAATTTCCAGATTAATTCATAGCTATTTTCTGATGGATGCATGCCTTTTTAATTATGTTTATAACTCCATTAACTATAGAAATTGACTACATGCTGAGTAGTAATGTACTAATACAGGAAAATGGCCCATTTTTATTCATCATAAAGTTTCATGTTTTCATCAAGACAAATACACGAATACTTAATTATTCAGCAAAAACTCTTACTGTGTACATGTAAGCAATAATAAATCTATTGGAGTTGGTTTACCTTGTCGATTATTCCTTGTTTCTGAATTGTCCCTTCAGCATTTCCATGAACATTTTAGAATCCTGCATCCTTATCCTACCATTTTAAATACTAGGTCATTGACAAAAGTCCACATGAAGAAATACGGAATAGATAGAAAATGACTGGCTTACTCTGGTCCTAACTCAGATCACGTAGGGCTTGAATCGTTGAACAAATGAGCCATTAACGGCGGCTACACCACTGGGATTTCCTGATCTAACATCGGTTATACAGCCTATTGTGGATATGGACTCTAGAATAGGATTGTGCTGTTATCCTCAGGGTAACTTGTTCTGCTGATCAATATTTTGGATCAATAAGTGATAAAATATTTTGACTAGCTGGTCTAGATTTTAATCACTCGGTGGTTATTTTCTTCCCTGAGGTCACCCCAACCAAAATTCTTAGTCCATTTAAGTTTTGTTATCCCTTGATTTGGCTTACCTTTGTTTTTTTTTAATTAATTGAAGCTCCATAGGGTCTTCTCGCCTTATTTTGTCATTCCCACCTCTTCAGGGAAAGGTCAATTTCACTGTTTAAATGTAAGAGAGAGTAAAACCCTCGAGTGGCCCTTCATACAAGTTCTCATTTAGACAACAAATGATGATGTTGCCTTTGCAAGGTCTGGTCACCGCGGCTTTTACACCGTGTCACTGAGCAAGCAGTGCCTGTAACACCAGAAATGCCAGAGGAGATGCTTTTTCTAAACAGGTGTGGGCTGTGTTTGCCGATTTTCTTTTAATTTTTAAAGCTTTCCTTGAATGCCTACCTGTGTTGGGTTAACAATTAATATAATAAATAATTATTGGGTTGAATTTATTTTATTGTTAACTTTTGGTGATTATGTGTTCTGATATCAGATTACGCAAGGAGAAACAACTCTTATTCCTCATAGTAACAGTACTACTTCTATGAATTAATAGATTAATGCAGTATTAGATTAGGAGTTAGTTTCTGTGACTGAAATTAAGTATATTGTCGAACCCGAAAGCTTTCTTAATTGGTGGCTGAATTTAGGCCAACGAGGGTATTGTTTGTACTCCCTCTCTAAGGAAGGTTGTATCCTGTATCTAAAAGGCTGTACCTCTTTAGGGCTGGGTCTGGAGGAGGCAGGAGGCTGGACAAGTGTGGAGCTGGCTCTGGCCCAGAGGGATGAGCAAGAGACACAGGGCACCTGCTGCCACACACAGCCGCAGCAGACATCACTCATCAGTCACGACATGCTTGGCTGCAGAGCCAAGAGAGCCCCCAGTCCAACAAGGTGCACTCCGAAGCCACTCCCGGGCAGAGCAGGGGACTGTGATGAACCCATTTGCAGTCCCTGCTCCCCTAAGACGTGCTGCAGGCCTCCTCTCCCCACTTACCTCAGCAGCTCCTCACTGTCCTCGGGACTCAGGCCTTCAAGGCCCGCCAGCAGGCTGCTCCAGCACTTCTCCTTCCTTATCATCGTCTCCCCTCTCTGCTCCCACTCTAGTTCCAGGGCAAGTTACTTGTGGCTCCTGAGTGCTGCTCCTTGGCCTGGAAGGCCCTTCCTTCACCCCATCCACCCTGTGCACTCCTACTTACGCTTCAAGACTCGACTCCAGTGATGCCTCCTCAGGAAGCCCTCCCTGATGCTCCATCTTCCCAGGCATGCTCTGGGCCACCACTCTGCCTCCTGCCCACGTCCATCACTGCCGGGAACCTTGCTGGGCCCTTGTCTGGTCTCCACGTCCAGCCTAGCCCCTAAGGGGGGGAGGAAATGCTTAGGCTCAGGCAGTGGAGCAGACTCCTGGACCGTGGTGACACTCTCCACCCAAGGAGAGGTCATTCATTGACCCACTTCCAGCTTGGGCCCAATGCAGCTCAGGGGGAGCCAGGACACAGGGAGGCTGGCTCTGGGCTCCACAGGTCACAGGGTCAGCCTAGAGAAAGGGCACAAGGGGCCACACAAAGGGCCTCAGGACAGAACTCCAAGTCAACAATACCCTTGCCAAGGGCAGCAGGGGCCAAAGGCAGCTGCACAGGCCGCAGGAGGTTCTGGTGAGCTTTTCATCTGCTCAGAGAGGCCCAGGGCTGGATAGAAGGAACTCAGGAGGCCCGTCTGAGGTGGAGGCCACCTCGGGGGCATGTAAGCAGAAGCTGAGCTTCCCACAGTAAGTGGAATCTGAAGAGGTGACCCTCAGACCCCTGGCAGCTCTAACGTCTCCGAGTTGGAAGTCAGTCCCCTCAGTCACAGCCTCTAGCTGCCCCCTCATAGGGCTGTGCCTCTCAAACACAGCTCCCAAGGTGAGTGGAGGCTGAGGGTGAATCAAACTTCCTACCCGTGGGAACCTCTGTGATCCCGGCCTCCCACAAGGGGCCAAGGATGATGAGCAAGGGACAGAGGGACTGACCCACACGACTTCCCCACGGATTCTGAACATGCTTGTGATTCACGGGGCCAATTAGTATCTGTCCTCATCTCCACTCCTCTCTCCCCAAAAGGACATGTCAGTGTTTACTATGACATCCACAGACACATCAAGGGCATCTGGGAAGAGTCATGTGTACATCTGGAGAGAAAGGAACTGTGAAAACCAGTAATATCTGCATCCATGTGTGCAGATACTGACATCCACATACAGCTGTCACATTCCTCCAGCAGCCCTGGAATACTCCGCAATCACGCTGACAGGTTTTGGCACATGGGAGCCAAACCAACTGGTGCTGTCCCCGAATGCCACCACTGCTGGGGCCTACCTTGAGATTGGGGGGAGCCTGGGTGCCATGCCCCATCTCACAAAATTCTGGCTGTTGTCCAGGAGGGTCTCACAGCCTTTGAGGATCATGCACTCCATGGCTATGTTTTCCTGGATGCTCTCTGTCTCATTTACTTCATTGTTCATTATCCTGTGGGGACAGAAAATAAGCCAGAGACAGGCTGTCCCCACCTCTCAGGGAGAAGGGAATGCCGGGCCTCTGGCCAGACGTAGGAAGAAGGCCTGGCACCCAGGATGCTCAGGTGGAGCCTGTGGTCATGAAGGGGGAGAGAGCATGCATATTGAATACCTGCTGTGCTGGACACTCTATGGGCATGATCTCACATCATCCTTCTGACAGCCCAAGGAGACAGGCTTCAGGAAATGGGATCAGGGTCTTGGGACAAAGGGCTTGGCACTCATGTGCCTTCCTCACTCCTGCCCGACCGGGAACAGGGCAACCCACAGTGACGAGGAGCCTAGCAGGAGACCCAGGTATCATCCTTGGGGATGTGTGCAGGATTTGGCTCCTTGGGGCATGAGAAGACTGGGGTCCCCACCCCACAATGGTTTTTGTTAGTCTGCAATCACGCTCTGATTACATTTGCTCCCTGAGTGAACCTCCACTCCGGAGCCTGTGCCCTGCCCTGGTCCAGCCTTGTCCTCCCTCTACCCAGCTGGGATCCGTGGCCCTACTGGCTGCCTTTTGCTGGATTCGGGAAGCCATTTAGGGCACTGAGTGTTTGGCAGGGCTGGGTACTGGACCTCACATACTGCACACCGACAATCCTTTGCAGTTTGTGGCAGCTCAACACTGACTACGAGGCTGCTCATCATCTCTTGGCCTTCATAAGGTGGAGAACCCAGGGCTCAGCTCTTGGTGCGCATCTCGTTCCTGCCTAAACTCACTCCCCTGGTGATCTCACTAGTCTTGTGACTTTAAATACCATCTCCGAGCTGATGGTTCCTGAATGGCTCCCACCCTGAAACCCCAGACTCAAACACCCTCCTCCCTTCTTGTCCTCTCCACCACTGTTGTCCATCTCAAGTTCAACATGCCCCCAGTAAAGCTCCAGTGAAGCAAGAAAGACTGCCCCTCCACACCTGCCCTTCCTGCACCTTTCTCCATCCCGGTTAGCAGCAACTCCAACCTTCTGCTTGCTCAGCCAAAAACGCTGGACTCACCCTTGACTCCCGTCTTCTCTCTCCTCACATCTAATGCATCAGAAACTCCTGTTGGTTCCATCTTCAAAACACACCCAGAATCTGAACCTCCTTCTCGCCTCCACTGCCACCACCTGGTACAGGCCACCGTCAACTGCTGCCTGGGTTGTTGTAGGCGCCTTGTTCCTGGCCCCTCTGCTTCTGCCCCGGCAGAGGAAGGTTGCCCCGTACTTTGGTGACTGAAAGAGGGGCAGGGGAGGGGCCTTGACCAGAGGGCTGGGGCCTCTGACACTGGACTAGTCATGGGCTTCTCCACCCATGACACTGCCTGCTGTTGACTGCAGCCTTGAGCACATGAAGGCCCATCACCCAGGACCCCCTCTGGGGCTCCTAAACCACAGATTGTGACACACTGACACTGGAGAACAGAAGAAGTTGGCAGAGTGCCTGTGAGTCCCTGGGCGGTTCCCCATTTTGGCAGGTGGGCTCACGTGAGTACCCAAGGCCCTTCCTCGAACCCCATCTGTGCCAAGGACAGCACAGCACCCACACCATCCCACCAAGTGCCCACTGGGCTTCAGCTGTGAACTCCTCAGATTGTTCCGGGGGCCCTGCTTGCAGGTGGGGCAAGCTGGGGGTCCCCCAACCCTCACCACTTGGGATCCTAACCTGAACATGAGCTTTTACCATCTGGGGGTCAGCAAACTCCCACTGGGGAGCCTCCTCAGCCCTGGCTTGTCCACTGGCGGGGGCACCCGGAAGCCGGGCTCACCCAGACAGCTCCTCCATTTTAGCCCTGGCGTCGTCCAGGCTATTGGCTCGATGTGCTCATGAAAAGTGGGCCAGGAGCTCATGCAGTGTCAGAATGTGCCTGGGAATCTGCAGCAGGGAGAGGTAGGGGGAGAAGAACAGAGGCAAAGATGGGGAAGGAGAGAGACAGTGATGAAGCAAGTCAGAGAGAGAGCAGCAACGTAGAGAGGGGGAGAGAGAGAGACAAAGCAAATGGAGAATGGCTCTCTCAGCTCCCAGCACTCCCACGAGCAGGGCTGAGGATGGACACACACAGCACTTCTGATCTCAGACTCTAAGGTGGAGCCTCTTCCAAGGTCTTGTCTGGGGCAAGAGCCCAACGCTTGAGGCTCTAAGCCGACAGGAGGAAGGGCCTGGAGGTGGGCTTAGGACCCAGAGCTCCCCCTCACCTTCCCACACTGCCTGCTCTGCGGAGCTGGACAGCCTGTGTGGTCCGCTGGGTCAGGGGCTGGCTCTAACCGCATTCTCCACGCAGCCCAGAGCTGGGGCCTGTTAGGGCCTGGGCCCTCCCGGCCATGGGCCCCTGGTGTTCCCAGAGGTGGCTTCCTCCCAGCTGGGGCCCTCACTGCCATGGCCCCCGAGTGGTCTCCCCAGGCATGTGCCCTCAAGGACATGGTTCAGACTTTTAGATCAGACCTGCATTCTAGCTATTAATCTCCATTTCCGTCTCTCTGAAATAAGGCCATCTGTCTCCTTGGGCTGTCAGAAGGATGATGTGAGATCATGCCCATAGAGTGTCCAGCACAGCAGGTATTCAATATGCATGCTCTCTCCCCCTTCATGACCACAGGCTCCACCTGAGCATCCTGGGTGCCAGGCCTTCTTCCTACGTCTGGCCAGAGGCCCGGCATTCCCTTCTCCCTGAGAGGTGGGGACAGCCTGTCTCTGGCTTATTTTCTGTCCCCACAGGATAATGAACAATGAAGTAAATGAGACAGAGAGCATCCAGGAAAACATAGCCATGGAGTGCATGATCCTCAAAGGCTGTGAGACCCTCCTGGACAACAGCCAGAATTTTGTGAGATGGGGCATGGCACCCAGGCTCCCCCCAATCTCAAGGTAGGCCCCAGCAGTGGTGGCATTCGGGGACAGCACCAGTTGGTTTGGCTCCCATGTGCCAAAACCTGTCAGCGTGATTGCGGAGTATTCCAGGGCTGCTGGAGGAATGTGACAGCTGTATGTGGATGTCAGTATCTGCACACATGGATGCAGATATTACTGGTTTTCACAGTTCCTTTCTCTCCAGATGTACACATGACTCTTCCCAGATGCCCTTGATGTGTCTGTGGATGTCATAGTAAACACTGACATGTCCTTTTGGGGAGAGAGGAGTGGAGATGAGGACAGATACTAATTGGCCCCGTGAATCACAAGCATGTTCAGAATCCGTGGGGAAGTCGTGTGGGTCAGTCCCTCTGTCCCTTGCTCATCATCCTTGGCCCCTTGTGGGAGGCCGGGATCACAGAGGTTCCCACGGGTAGGAAGTTTGATTCACCCTCAGCCTCCACTCACCTTGGGAGCTGTGTTTGAGAGGCACAGCCCTATGAGGGGGCAGCTAGAGGCTGTGACTGAGGGGACTGACTTCCAACTCGGAGACGTTAGAGCTGCCAGGGGTCTGAGGGTCACCTCTTCAGATTCCACTTACTGTGGGAAGCTCAGCTTCTGCTTACATGCCCCCGAGGTGGCCTCCACCTCAGACGGGCCTCCTGAGTTCCTTCTATCCAGCCCTGGGCCTCTCTGAGCAGATGAAAAGCTCACCAGAACCTCCTGCGGCCTGTGCAGCTGCCTTTGGCCCCTGCTGCCCTTGGCAAGGGTATTGTTGACTTGGAGTTCTGTCCTGAGGCCCTTTGTGTGGCCCCTTGTGCCCTTTCTCTAGGCTGACCCTGTGACCTGTGGAGCCCAGAGCCAGCCTCCCTGTGTCCTGGCTCCCCCTGAGCTGCATTGGGCCCAAGCTGGAAGTGGGTCAATGAATGACCTCTCCTTGGGTGGAGAGTGTCACCACGGTCCAGGAGTCTGCTCCACTGCCTGAGCCTAAGCATTTCCTCCCCCCCTTAGGGGCTAGGCTGGACGTGGAGACCAGACAAGGGCCCAGCAAGGTTCCCGGCAGTGATGGACGTGGGCAGGAGGCAGAGTGGTGGCCCAGAGCATGCCTGGGAAGATGGAGCATCAGGGAGGGCTTCCTGAGGAGGCATCACTGGAGTCGAGTCTTGAAGCGTAAGTAGGAGTGCACAGGGTGGATGGGGTGAAGGAAGGGCCTTCCAGGCCAAGGAGCAGCACTCAGGAGCCACAAGTAACTTGCCCTGGAACTAGAGTGGGAGCAGAGAGGGGAGACGATGATAAGGAAGGAGAAGTGCTGGAGCAGCCTGCTGGCGGGCCTTGAAGGCCTGAGTCCCGAGGACAGTGAGGAGCTGCTGAGGTAAGTGGGGAGAGGAGGCCTGCAGCACGTCTTAGGGGAGCAGGGACTGCAAATGGGTTCATCACAGTCCCCTGCTCTGCCCGGGAGTGGCTTCGGAGTGCACCTTGTTGGACTGGGGGCTCTCTTGGCTCTGCAGCCAAGCATGTCGTGACTGATGAGTGATGTCTGCTGCGGCTGTGTGTGGCAGCAGGTGCCCTGTGTCTCTTGCTCATCCCTCTGGGCCAGAGCCAGCTCCACACTTGTCCAGCCTCCTGCCTCCTCCAGACCCAGCCCTAAAGAGGTACAGCCTTTTAGATACAGGATACAACCTTCCTTAGAGAGGGAGTACAAACAATACCCTCGTTGGCCTAAATTCAGCCACCAATTAAGAAAGCTTTCGGGTTCGACAATATACTTAATTTCAGTCACAGAAACTAACTCCTAATCTAATACTGCATTAATCTATTAATTCATAGAAGTAGTACTGTTACTATGAGGAATAAGAGTTGTTTCTCCTTGCGTAATCTGATATCAGAACACATAATCACCAAAAGTTAACAATAAAATAAATTCAACCCAATAATTATTTATTATATTAATTGTTAACCCAACACAGGTAGGCATTCAAGGAAAGCTTTAAAAATTAAAAGAAAATCGGCAAACACAGCCCACACCTGTTTAGAAAAAGCATCTCCTCTGGCATTTCTGGTGTTACAGGCACTGCTTGCTCAGTGACACGGTGTAAAAGCCGCGGTGACCAGACCTTGCAAAGGCAACATCATCATTTGTTGTCTAAATGAGAACTTGTATGAAGGGCCACTCGAGGGTTTTACTCTCTCTTACATTTAAACAGTGAAATTGACCTTTCCCTGAAGAGGTGGGAATGACAAAATAAGGCGAGAAGACCCTATGGAGCTTCAATTAATTAAAAAAAAACAAAGGTAAGCCAAATCAAGGGATAACAAAACTTAAATGGACTAAGAATTTTGGTTGGGGTGACCTCAGGGAAGAAAATAACCACCGAGTGATTAAAATCTAGACCAGCTAGTCAAAATATTTTATCACTTATTGATCCAAAATATTGATCAGCAGAACAAGTTACCCTGAGGATAACAGCACAATCCTATTCTAGAGTCCATATCCACAATAGGCTGTATAACCGATGTTAGATCAGGAAATCCCAGTGGTGTAGCCGCCGTTAATGGCTCATTTGTTCAACGATTCAAGCCCTACGTGATCTGAGTTAGGACCAGAGTAAGCCAGTCATTTTCTATCTATTCCGTATTTCTTCATGTGGACTTTTGTCAATGACCTAGTATTTAAAATGGTAGGATAAGGATGCAGGATTCTAAAATGTTCATGGAAATGCTGAAGGGACAATTCAGAAACAAGGAATAATCGACAAGGTAAACCAACTCCAATAGATTTATTATTGCTTACATGTACACAGTAAGAGTTTTTGCTGAATAATTAAGTATTCGTGTATTTGTCTTGATGAAAACATGAAACTTTATGATGAATAAAAATGGGCCATTTTCCTGTATTAGTACATTACTACTCAGCATGTAGTCAATTTCTATAGTTAATGGAGTTATAAACATAATTAAAAAGGCATGCATCCATCAGAAAATAGCTATGAATTAATCTGGAAATTGTAGGGCCAAAAATAATGTTTTCAATATTCTGTGTTAGAAAATGTATATACATAACAAGGATGAGAGAAAACTCTGATTCAAGGAGATTAAAATGTGATCTAATCTTAAAAGAGTAAAAAGGGCCTTAGTCCTGGGAGACTGGGGATAGGCAGTAAAATTTCACAGAATTCTGAGACTGGAAATGGACCATTCCCTATTTGCATTTTTATATTGTCGTTGCCAAGGGAATTTTGCCACCAAGAACAGAGAGATGGTGGGGAAAGAGGACATAGAGGGATATTGCAGACATGGGAAGGGTTCCATTTTCAGGACCCTTTAGAGCAGCCGGGTGTCCATATTCTAGATCATGTAACCACAAAGAATTTCCCCTGGCAGATGCCTTCTGTAGCTCTTCCCTTCCAATTTCCACTCATTGCTCTTGGTGAGATCATCCTATATGAGAACAGGCTGGGAGAAAGACAGAGCTGCCTGGAGGAAAGCCCATCTTATAAATTGACCCTGCGCTGGAGCTGGCTGGGCAGAGGACAGGAGCTGCACGATGGACACCAGCCCCTCTTCCGTCCAGGGACTTTCCTCTATTTCCCAAAGCACTGGCTGTAACACTGAGGTTCGTTGAAGGCTAATGGGATGAGGTGTGAGACTAAGGCGTCGATAAAGCACTTGATGCAACGTTTTCATGCGTATCAATATGTACATAACTACGGAGAAGGTCCCTAACGTCTTTATGATCCTTAAGGGACATTTGACTCACACCAAATTAGGAATCATTGGCAATAATGTGTCACGTGGAAGAAGGATCATGGATCTAGATGAAGTTATTCACACACTCAGTGTCCTAGTCAGTATGGGATGCTGTAACAAAAATACCATAGACTGGGTTCTTTATTTATATTTTTGCTGAGGAAGAGTCATCATGAGCTAACATCCATGCCAGTCTTCCTCTATTTTGTATGTGGGTCACCCCCACAGCATGGCTGCTGATGAGTGGCGTAGGTCTGTGTCCAGGAACCGAACCCAGACTACCAGAGAGGAGCTCACTAAACTTAACCACTAGGTGGTGGGGCAGGCCCCTAGACTGGGCACTTTTGGGTTTTTGTGTGTGTGTGTGTGAGGAAGATCAGCCCTGAGCTAAGATCTGATGCCAATCCTCCTCATCTTTGCTGAGGAAGATTGGCCCTGGGTTATCATCTGTGCCCATCTTCCTCTACTTTTTATATGGGACGCTGCCACAGCACGGCTTGACAAGCGGTGCGTCAGTGTGCACCCGGGATCCGATCCTGCAAACCCTCAGGCCGCCGAAGTGGAGCACACACACTTAGCCACTGCGCAACTGGGCTGTCCCTAGACTGGGCACTTTTAACAACAGAAATGCATTCCTTAGAGTTCTCAAGACTGGGATGTTCAAGATCTAGGTTCCAGCTGATTTGTTTTTGGTGAGACCTGTCTTCCTGTTTTGCAGAAGGACAGCTTGTTGCTCTACCCTCATCTGGCAGAGAGAGTTCTGGCCCTCCATCTCCTTATAAGGGCACTAATCCCATCATGGGGGCTTCACACTCATGGCCTCACCTAACCTAATTAACTCCCAAAGGCTCCACTTTCAAATACCATCGCGTCAGGGGTTAGGATTTTAACGTATGAAATTGGGTTACATAGACATTCAGTCCATAGCATTCATGAAACCAACAATTAACAAATATCTATAGTAGTCATGCAGCCCCAACTGAAGAATGTTCTGGAGATCACGTGGCAAATGATACAATGTCCTTCCCTTCACAGAGTCTTCTAGTGGAGGCAATAAAATTTAACAGGGAAACAAAACTTGTGATATTAAAAAGCTAACATAGATCAATATGACAGATTATACTTACTATTGTCTTCTGCTAACACAAGTCTGATTACCACAGTCCAGATTACGCAAATTCCCCCGGGTGAGGGTATGTCTGGCAATCTCACCTAAAAAGGCTCTTAACTTTTTGAAATTTTATTTCATCTAGTCCTGTTTCTTCCACATCCCTTTGGTGTTTTCAAACACACTGTATTTATTAAATCAATGTTTAATTGTTGCTCTGCCTTTACCACATCTGACTGGAAGCAGAAGTTACTGGACTTTGCTGGAACCAAATTTCATTTCATTTTTCCTCCTCTTTCTACTCAGACTCTCTTCTCTCACTGTTGAAATAGCAAATGCCTTAGGGGAGAAGCTGCATGGAGCTGGTGCTCACAATCTTGTGCTTCCCTCATCTCAGAGATTATAGACCCCCAAGTCCTGCCTGCACGGCATGTTCTCTGACCCTTCAAGCAGCTGTTCTGTGTGCTTTATCCAGCTTTTATAGCCGCCCAAGGAAAGCTACTCAATAAAAGTGGAACCTGCAGTAATTTTATCCTGAAATGTTTTAAATGTTTTAAACCAATGAATATTTGTCATTTTTCAATGAGTATAATTTTATAAGAAACATTTAAATAGGAATTTTAACAGCAATAATGGCTGTTCTTTGGCCAGAATTCCATGTCACTCATTGTCTGGAATTATACCTAAGCTTTGATGAACTCTCCTCAGTGCCTTTTAAAATATCACTGTCCCTTACATTTCAATATCTTGTGATGGGTTTGTATCAGTCACCTCCTTTGTACCATTTCAGATCCTCTTGGCTCCTCATACCCTTGAGTCATATGTCATTTAGGAACCAGCTTTGCAGGTATCATATTTGCTTTATGCAAGTGCCTCCTGTCTGCTCCCCCCATGTTCCCCCCGTTCCCTCTGCCTCTCCCTCTCGCCCCGGGGTGTCCATGTTGATGCTGAGGTGTGAAAAAACCCCTGATCAAGCCCACACGTGCATGGCCACGTTCCTCGTTGTGTGGATGTGTGTGTGTTCAGCAATTCTGTATGGTCACAGGGTGCATGGCTATTATAGCATCTATGTGAATGTGTGTTTTGTTGATGTCTGTGTGTGTTTAGAGTTCAAGTCACTGTGGGCTCTGAGACAGTGAGTGGTCTGTATGTGTGTGAGTTTGTGTGTATGTTCTGATTATCAGTGTGCATTATCAGGTGCAGTTTACAGGCTGAATGCTGCTGGTCATTTGCAAATAGTGTGTGTGTGTGTGTGTGTGTGTGTGTGTGTGTGTGTGTTGTCAGCATTTCCAAGTGTTCAGAGGATGTCTGTCATTGTGGGAATGTGTGGAATAAGTATGTTGTTAGAGATCAGTGTGGGTACCAACATTGTTTGCTTGTTTATGTCAACACTCTACACCCCTGAAGAAACACTGAGTCCAGACAGACACAGGCCCCATCAGGCCCACAGAGATCATACTCAGCTGTTTCCTCCTCATCACAGAAATACGAATGGGTAGCCAAGGACCACTAGATATTTGAGGAATTCCTCTAGCATGAAAGATGGAGCAAGAAACACATACATTGAAGTGAGGGACTAAAGGAGCAGCAAGGAAATCCAGAGATCATAGTGAAACTTCAATTACATCTCTAGTAACATCTTCAAAACAGTTAGAGATGGGCCAGACCCATGGCCTAGTGGTTAAATTCAGAGAACTCCACTTCAACGGCCCAGGTTCAGTTCCTGGGCATGGACCTACACCACTCATCAGTGGTCCAGGCTGTGGTGGCAACCCACATACAAAATAGAGGAAGGTTGGCACAGAGGTTAGCTCAGGGTGAATCTTCCTTTGAAAAAGAAGAAGATTGGCAACAGATATTAGCTCAGGGTGAATCCTCCTCAGCAAAGAAAAAGAAAAAGAAGATAAAACATCCATTAAGTATATATATATGTATTGATGTTACCGCACAATATTGAGGTTCTCTTGCCCAATCTACATTAAAAAAGGTAATTATTCTGGCATTAGCTTTTGGGGAAAGAATTGTAGCTTTATTTTGTGAGATTGATCTGCAAGGAGATGGGGCACGTGTCTGTCTCAGATCTGTCTCCCTGATCCAGGGCTTGGGTTACAATTTATGGGATGAAGGGTAGGGTGGTCTGATGTGTGGAGGTAGATGATTGGAAGTAAGGAGAAGTGAGGTAATTGATGATCTGCGCAAGCAAAGTCAAGCTTCATGGCTCTTCATCAGATGTGTGTTCACAAATTGGCAGTGTTACCATGATCTGAGGATGGAGCTTTTAGCTCGATGTCAAAAAGGTCACTTATCAAGCATTTGCGCAGGCCCGGTTGATGGGTTGGTGGTCTCAACTGGCCTGAACTGGACGAGGGGTGTCAGTTCCTGAAAGAAAATGCGGAACTACTCTGTTGATAAGATGGGGTCAGCTGAACTGGTCCTGGAGGGCCCATGGTTGTGTTGGTATATGCATATATATGCATATGCATGAGATTATCAGGATGTGTGTTAAATGTAGAGTATACACAAAGCCAGAATCTAGTTAAAAAGATCAAAACAGATTTTAATCAGTAATATACCACTGCAGTAGGGAAGAGGGAACAGGGCTGAATTCAATTTGATTTGTACAGAGGTGACGGGGCATTTGAAAGGGAGAATGAGGGAGCAGGCAGAGGGGTGAGCAGGGGCTCAGTAGAGTCAGGGAGGGAACAGCTACAGAGTGTTGGTCAGTGCAGTGTGATCTGGCCAGTTGTGTCTGCTAGTTGGAAATGATCAAAGTTTAACTTCTCTCCTCTCACAGAGTCTGGGAGACAGACACCCTGTCCTCCTCTCAAGGAATGGCTCTCAGAACCTTGAGAAATGCAGTTATAGGAGACACATACACAACTCAAAAAGACAGAGGAAAGATTAACAGTTGTAAGCACTTTTGGGTAAATGCTCTAAGAAAGGGATGTCAGGGGCCAATGATCGAGTGTTGGCCAGAACAAACAGTCAATTCTTTTGGCTGCCTTGAGCTTTCTCAGGCAGGCACTATAAGGGGGCAGGGGTCATCGTAGGGATGTGGATTTGAGCTGTTAGAAACTATGTCAGTGTTTAATTCTTTAATGTGTGTGTGTGGGGTGAAACCATTTGTGCTGAGAGGCTGTAGTTATTATAGGCCAAGATCAAGGCCTAGTGAAGAAGAGGGCTCAAAGGAGCCTGGCTTGAGTTTGGTCAAGTAAATGAAACTATATATATGAATAATATATGTATTTTTTGAATAACATAAATCATTATATTGAATAATATAATACATTGAGTTAAATAATATAAATATATATTTAATGAATATATATTGAATGTGTATAAATAAGTATGTGCATATATATTTGAATTAAAAAATATAAATATATATATGATTTAAAGGAATATTCAGACATAATAACAGAAATTTCCAGAATTGATAAAATTCTTCTACTCTAGCTTCAGGCAGCTGAATACATCTCAAGCAGAATTAAAAAAATAAATCTAGAGTCAGATCCATCCAGGGAAACCAAAGAACACCAAATACAAAAGAAGATATTCAAAGCCCCGCAGAGGGACAGAACACTTATGGAGACTTACATTTAGACCCATGATACGTGTCTTAACAACGGAAGGCAAGAGAGAGTTGGATTAATTCTTCAGGGTACAGAGAGACGATCACTTTCAGTGTATACCCAATCAAACCATATCTCAAGAACTGGGGTGAATTAAAGATATTTTTATGCAAACATTTACTAAGAGTATTACCACCAACAAATGCTCATTAAGGAACATCGAAGGAATGTACTTTAAGGGAGCCAGCCACCTGGTGTATTGGTTTAAGTTCACCACGCACCACTTTGGTTGCCTGGGTTCATGGGTTTGGATCTCAGGTGTGGACCTACAGCACTCATCAGCCATGCCGTGGTGGTGACCCACATGCAAAATAGCAGAAGATAGGAAAAGATGTTAGCCCAGGGCTAATCTTCCTCAAAGAAAAAATTTAAAAAGTGAAAAAGAATGTACTTTAAGAAGAAATTGATAGAAGAAGAAATGCTAAGATGTAAAAATGGATCGTGAGAATAAAAAAGGGTAAACGTCTGAATAAATCATTGAAAGCATGACTTTACCAAACAATAATAATATTGACAGGGTATAACTGATGGAGTTAAAAACTAATGACAAGGGAACTTCTGGTTTAGAGGAGACTAGGACAGGAAAACACTCTTGCTGCAAAACTGGACAAAGCCAGATAAATTATAAATATATTTTTAGAGCATCAGAGAACTTCAGAACCAACCAACTAAAATTCCAGAAAGAAGAAAACTCTTTTATGTGAGCAGGGATTTTTATCTTTCTTTCCCCTGCAGGCATTTTCTGATTCTAGGTGCTTGCCGAGACTCTGGCTTGCTCAGTCAGAGCCTCGGCTAGGGAAAAGAGAAACTAGCCAAACTTCTAGTTTGGTGTGGCAGAGGAAACCTGAAGGCTCTCAGACACACAACTGCTCTTCCTCACAGCACCTGTGTTAAGTTTTGGTGCCACACAGGAATCTGGGGAAATAGGCCAAAAGCTTCCACAAAGCAAAGCGAAACCTCCAGAAGTGGTGGAAGTGGCCTAAGTCAAACATACTGCTAGTGTGACCTTTTGGGAATTTGCCATATTGTGAACAATGTAAGGTAGGAGGCTGGAGAGCTACGCTGAGATGTCTGACGGGCGTAGCTAAGTTTTCTGTGGGCTCCCAAACCTGAGGAGACAGATCTACCAGACTTAGGACCAGACCCCTGTGCGGGGGAGGGGAGCACCGCAAACAGGAACAGGGGGAAAGTGGAAGGCCTGGGTTTACTAAAACTGAGACCCAGACCCAACTCTGATCAAGGTCTGATTGGACTCAAGTGCTCCAACTTCACTCTGTTTCCCAATGAAGGAAGATAAGGTCATGTGAAACCTCTCGAGTTATGTTACACGGACGTTACAAAGACACTCGTGGGAGGCTGGAGAAGGCAAACCACAGACTGGGAGAAGACCTTTGCAAATCACATATCTGACAGGACTATAAAGAACTCTCAAAACTCGGCAATAAGAAAATTCAAGTTTAAAATGGTCACAGATTTGGACACTTCACCAAAGAAGATACGCAGATGGCAAATAAGCACATGAAAAGATGCTCAAGGTCGTTAATCATGAGAAAAAGGCACATAAAAACCACATTGAGATCCTGCTATGTACATACTGGAATGACTAGAATTAAAGAGGTTGAGCATACCAAGTGTTAATGAGGATGGAAAGTAACTGGAACACCCTTACATTGCTGGTGGGAACACAAAGTGGTTCAGCCTCTTTGGAAAACAGTTTTAAAGTGGAGTTTATTATGTTGCTGTAACAAATTAGCACAAATTTCATGGCTTAAATCAACTCAGATTTATTGTTTTACAGTACTGTAGGTTAGCAGTCTGACACGGGTCTCTTTGGGCTATAATCAAGGTGTTGGCAGAGCTAGGTTCTTTTGGGGGGACTTTAAAGCTTAATCCATTTCCTAGCCTTTTCAAGCTTCTAGAGACCACCACATTCCTTAGCCTATGCCCCCCTCCTCCACCCTCAAAACCAAGAACTCGGCATCTCTCTGGCCCTGCTTCCCTTGGATCTTTTTCTACTCTACTGCTTCTCTTTCCCTTTTAAGGGCCTTTGTGATGCACTGGGCCCACCTGGATAATCCAGGATCCTCTCCCTATTTTAAAGTCAGTGGATCAGTAACCTTAATTCTGTCTGCAAATTTAATTCACCTTTGCCAAGTAACCCAATGTATTCCCAGGTTCAGGGATTAGGACACCTTTGTGGGCCATGACTTTGCTACCACAAAGAGTTTTTAAAATAAAGTTAAACATGCACATACCATATGACCCAGCAATTCCACTTCTATGTGCTTACCCAGGAGAAGAAGACATGTTCATGCAAAAACTTGTTTGCCTTCTCAAATCATAAAGATTTATAGCAGCTTTATTCATAGTCAAAAAAGACAAAACTGAAAATAACTCAAATGTCCTTCAACTGGTGGATGGATAAACTGTGGTAAATTCATACAACGGATACTACATTCAGCAATAAAACAGAAGGAACTGCTGATACAGTCAACAACATGGATGAACACTCAAATAAATGTATCATGCTAAATGAAAGAAACCAGACTCAAAAGGCCAAATACTGTAGGATTCCATTTATATGATATTCCAGAAAAGACAAACCATAGAGAAAGACAACAGATCATTAGCCACCAGGGGTTAAGGTTGGGGGAAGAGTTGACTAGAAAAGAGCAGCTCAAGGGAGTTCTGGGTGCTGGAACTGTTCTGTATCTCAATTTTGGTAGTTGCACAGCTCCATGCGTTTGTCAAAAGAGGAAAACAAATACTTCATTCCTCACCCATCAGATTGGCAAAAATTTAAAAATCTGACAATGCCAATCTGACCATTCCCAGGGCAAGGATGACTCAAACACTGTTGGAGGGAATGGAAATTGTTAAAACTTCAGAGGATGATTTGGCTGCAGCTCATCAAGAGGCTGAGGCACATCAGCCTCTGGCCCAACAATCCAATCACAGGCAGGTGTCCATTCTAGGGAGTTCACACGTGTGCTCGAGGAGACACACACAAGGATGGTCATTAAACATGGCAGGGGAATAAATTAATTGTGGTTAGTAGTTACTTAAAAAAGAAAGGAAAGAAATGCATATGGGAAATAATCGACCCTGCTGGCTATGTATATGATATGAGAAGGTAACTCATTGATTTGTCTACTTAATAGTACGCAGCACAGAGAGCACTGTACTAGGAATCTGGAGACAAGCATCTGAGCATTTAGTTCCAACTCTGCCACTAAAGTAGCAGTCTGACTGTGGACGACTTAACTCAAGAAACCTCACGTTCCATTTCCTGGAAATTGAAGAGGTTAGGCTCTAAACCACTAAAATTATTTCCAACTCAACAATTCTATGATTCAATAAGTCAACAATCAAAAATTATATTCCAAAGTACCTATGTTGAGAAACTGTTTTTCCCAGACACCCTGAAATCAGAAAGTATCAGAGAAATAAAACATCTTATTATATTGATACATAAAATGGTCCAAATGTCTTGGAATGTCTATGACCAGGTTTTTAATCAAGATCATAACTCAGAAAGAGTGTAAAAGCAACTAAACCTGCCATATCGACTTGGGTCACCCTCAGGTAAAATTTATATATCCTCTCCCATTTTAACATTCCAAAAGAAGTTCCCCATACCAATGAGTCCATCTTGTCAAGTTCAGGTCTGTCTAGCCAAAAGTCATTCATGTGTATGGTAAGATTCACTTGATTTTTTAACAAAAATAAATTGATGAATGGCTTTTTGTATTTTTGCCTGTTTCATCTATAAAGAGCTTACATTATAATTTAATAGCTTCAGCCTGCTACAATAATTTAAAGAGCCTTTTGAAACTTGTAACATGCCACGTCCAACAGGATCTAGTAAAAAAATCAGTAGTTCAGAATCCAAAAAAGCTCATTTAAAAGTTTCATTACCGCCAATACTTACACTTCAAAGACGCCAATAACCAACATGTCATTTCTTCCTACTGCAGAATTTAATAGGTTATCAACTTCTGGTATCACCCAAAAGCATAATTAGGATGCTATCATTAAAATGTATTTTTTAATAAGAAATATTAAAACTAATGATTAAACTATTGAACTAAATGATTAACTAAATATGAAAACTAATGACAACTAACGATCTGTTGTCTTTCCCTATGGTTTATCTTTTCTAGAATATTATATAAATGACATCTTACCGTATTTGACCTTTTGACCTTTCCCCTTGTCAGTCAAATCAAAATTTCAAACTTCTTGTTCTATGGGCTTTCCAAATCTAAATTCTTACAATTCTAAATGAGTACGGAGACAAAACAGACACTACATACAGCTTCCAAAATCCTCCTCTTTATCCGATTTTAATTTTAGCACCGACTGCCAAGAAAATCTTTTCAACTGAAACCAAAATTCCATACACATTATGTCAATCATCAATTGATCAGTCATCAGTCTATGTTAACAGAAGGTGAGTTAGTATTAGGAAGCTACACAATTTGCACCAAAGATTGTTTAAAGCTCCTTTCATTAAATGCAGTTTACAACAATTCACAGGCTTCAAAGTTCACCTTGCAAATATAGAGTCAATTATCAGAAACCATGAATGCGATCAGGCTTTTCAATAAAGGTGGTCCCAGGGATGTAGAAACCGTTCATTTGTTTAATGAAGGCAATGAGGAGCCCAATAGCCTGAGCGGAGTCAGGCAGAGGAGCGCTGACCACAGGCCCTCTTCCGAAGGAAAGCGTTCACCCAAAGATGTCGCGACCTGGCCTAGACGGGGTCCCGGGGGGCGCGAACTCAAGGGCGGGCGCACAGGGCAGGCGACTCCCTGCCGCCCCCTGCACCACGGATGGGTGTGACCCCGCTGAGGTGGGGCCCCGCCAAGGCACAGGGACAGGCTGGCCAAGCGGCGCTCTTCTGCTCCTCCAAGGGACAGAGGTTGGGCTCCCCCGCCTGGAGCAGCCCGCCAGCAGCCCCGGCCCCCGGTCCCATCCGCCGCCCCGGACGCCGCGCTCCCGCCATACGCGGCGGCGATCTCCACGCCGAGCCCGCTGCCCACCGCCTACCTCAGCGCCGCTCCTGCCCAGCGCTCCTCCACACTGCAGAAAGGAGAGCTCCCCGCGCTGAAAATCCTGGAGGAAGGATCCAGAAACTGCCCGAGCCCCCCACACAAACTCCAGTGGCCGCCACTTCCGCATCAGGGACTCCGCCCCCAGTGCTTGCGCCCCGGGGCTCTCCAGCTCGGCGGCCCCTCTGCCACTCTGAGCACCGGTCCTGCGCTTGCTCGGGACTCTGAGGATACAATGGGAACCCTTGGGGGGGGCACTGGGAGGGGTGTCGGGGATTGGGGACCGAGGTGTCCATGAGATGGAGAGCAGGAGCCGGCTGACGCTGTGCAGCCCTTGACTCTGCTCTCCCTGGATGACCTTCAGCTCCTGGAGAAGTTCTGCCTTCCCTTGAGGTGGCTTCTCCTGTGCTGAGAAGCCCGTTACACGATCTAACATCTGTTTATAAAAGAACAATGACATCCTTAACACCCAATGTGTTGTGTCTCCAGAAGAATTCTCTGCTTCCCCAGAAGATGATACAGGGAGCAGCTGGGACCGGGTTCTGACCAAGGAAGGAAGGATGCTGAGGGCCCAGCTGACTCCCCTCCACTGGCTCCTTCCCCTGATCCATGGCCCTGATGGGGCAACAGTGCTGGGGACTCCTGCAGGTGACAACTCTCAAGTGTTTGCCCACGGTATTACATTTCTTATGGTTTAGTGGTTAAAACAGGGGGCTAGCTGTCAGTTTTTCAGACGATTTCATTTGCAGAAATGTCTTTGGACAAAGAAGTTTGTTTTCTTCGTCTCTGATTTTTAAAATCAATAACAATAATTAAAACACTTATTTTCTTAATCTCATTGGCATGCAAAAACAAAAAAGTCACTTGGATTTCACAAAATTGGCCACATTTTCATTAAGACTTTGGAAGTATTGCTGATTGAATTAAAGAAAGCATTTGGGAAGAACAATTACCTTCAGATAGTATCTGCCCAGATAAATGTACAAACAGATTATGAGCCGTTTTGAGGGGCCTGGCAAATCCAGTTTGCGTTTTACAATGGATCGTCCAGAGTACAGGTTAAATTAGTAATTTTCTGAGGAGTTTTCGAGTAAATGTTCATGTCGGCTTCATCAAATAGGTCTGGTGATTTAAATGAATGTTGAGCTAAAGATAAAAGTTTTCAAGAGACTGAGAAATATTAGGTAAATGTACTTAAAAAAGGGTGCAAATTAAAGTAAATCTGCCATTATCCTCTTTAAAACAGATTCAGAGTAACATTATTGTCAAGGTATAAGAAGGAATAGAAATGTTTTATAAAAACAATTCTTCACTTCTAAAGGACCTAACGTGACATTCTAGAAGTCTCCATAGTCTTTCACTCATCTAGATTTAAATTGTTCAATTAATACTTTAAAGACTAATGAATCTGAGGGCAAAATATTCAAGGTCATTGTTTGTTTTTCATTGTTGCAAAGTAGATGGGTATGAACTGTGGCTGAAATTCATGGTCTTGAAGAAGAAAAATATATAGAACTTATCTATCACTCTCACAGTGTGTCCTGACTTAATCCTACACATATCCCCAGAATAAAGCCTCAAGGAATTCCATTATGTTATTAGAAATGACATCTTTCATTCACCATGAATATTCTCTAATTAATTCTCTAGCTAGTAATTATGTTCCTGATGCAAATAGGCAAGTAAAAGAATCCATGCTTGATTAAATTGGGCTCATAACATGTATACATGGGAGACACATGAGAAATGGAGTCTCTCAAAAGAATGGCAGAGATGCTCCTCTTAAATACTATCTTCAGATAAGACAAAGGAGGATGTTGGGGGTGGGGTTTGGGATGTGAGACTGGAGAAGACAATTCTCATGGAGAGGGACATGTAAATGTTTGTCTGAACCAACTCCCCTGCACTGGGCTCTGGTCCTGAAGGGACGACAGGGAGGTGACCAGGAACAGGCCTCCCAGTGGTGGTGCCTTCCCAGGGGTAGCATGGGGATGCTGGGGGAAGGGGGATGGTGTGTGACATGGCACCAGCGGTGGAGGCAGCAATGCAGAGGTCAGGGATCTCTCTCGCTCTCTCACTCTCTCTCTCTCTCTCTGTGTCTCTCTCTCTCAGGGACCTGAGAAGAGGAAGTTGGCAGAGCCTGCGCCCCTCGCCTACCTCTCTCATGGGCCCTTCTTTCTCTGGCCGCTCGCTATGGAAGCCCTGCGGCCTTGGGTTTAACCCATGAGGCCAAGGGCACGTGCACAGCCAGCGGGCCTAGGGGGGGCCTTGGGGGTCCTCAGTGAAAGCCCCACCTGCCCGCGAGGCCTTGACACGGTGACACCACCTGAAAATAAAGCAAACACATATAAGCATATGTAGTTTTAAAAGGAAAAGCACACAACTAAAAGAATTGATATCATTAAATACACTATTCTATTTGTTTATGTGTCAAATTACTGATAGGAAATAGCCCGGTGTAGTGATAGTAGATTTGATCAATTTCATAGAGAATTCTTTTAACGGTTGCTCATAGCTTGTGTTTTACATCATTGATTAGGGTAATATTTTCATCTTTTCCTTTCCTAGTGTCTCCATCAATCAGCCTTGAAGTGGAACTGAGTACATGCTTTTCAGAAGCGGCATCATTCTCTACTCAGCCAGAGCATTGGGCCTGACAATAGCTGGATCCAGCAGAAAACTGGGCACTCTAGGAGATGTCATGTGGAGATGTGCCTGGCTGGACTAATAGTCACGTGGATATGATTTTTAAAAAAATCTCTCAGAGCTTTCCCAAAATCAAATAATATTCTTAAGTTGCTTTAGTAGACGAGACATTAGTTAGTGTCTTTTTAATTTCCACAGAAGCTTTTTGTATGTTACTAAAGAAACTAAACATTATGTCTTTTTTCTTGTTACCAAAATGGACTTGGTATTAAAAACAAGAAACCTACAAGAAAGGAAACACTCATATGGAATAGAAATTGTGGGTCGCAATTGCTACTTTTTTATATAAAATCATGTTTTATTTATTTACAATTTCTCTCAACTGTGCTTTTGAAAATAACTTAGTATTAGAAATTACCAGTAAGAAGAGGGTGTGCTCCCTTGAGTGTGGTCCAGTAGACGTCAGGTGACTCAGACCTGAGTTCTAGGCCCAGGTCTGTTTCTGGTTAGTGTGTGACAACGTACTTAGGCTCTCTGGAACGTAGTATTCCTTTCTGTAAAATTAAAGAGTTTGATGATTTTTGAGAACTTTTCTAAATATTAAATGACTTCTCTTTTATATTTTTTATAATTTTATTTATTTATTTTTCCCCCAAAGCTCCAGTAGATAGCTGTATGTCATAGCTGCACATCCTTGATGTATGTGGGACACTGCCTCAGCATGGCCGGAGAAGTGGTGCGTCGGTGCGTGCCCGGGATCCGAACCCGGGCCTCCAGCAGCGGAGCGCGCGCAGTTAACCACTAAGCCACAGGGCCAGGCCTGACTTCTCTTTTTAAAAACAAAAAGATCCTTCTCAAACTTATACATTATCAAAAATTTTTTCTGAACTTTCACTTACCAAGAACAACTGATGTCCCTTCAATTATATTGATTGAAAATAAAGATCATAAAAGTATAAATTTGGTAATCTAATAAATGAATTAGCATAAAAATGAGCCAGGAAAAAATTTATGATCAATCAAGATATTACACTATGAAAATATTACTGTTTGTTACAGTACATAAAATGATGACACTGAAATAGTATCTTTTTGCTGTCTGTAAGTTTATATTGTTACTCATATATCACCATTAATCCTATTATGTTTTACAAGTAATAAAATGTCTTGAAAGGAGAGAACAATAAAGCAGCAGCCCTGCATTACACACGAATGTTGTGTTCTCCCTGGAGGGAAAATGAGGATACAACATTGGTCAAGTACTTCATTTTGTAATCCACTGGTGCCTTTCAAACATATAGCTATTATTGTAAGAGTAAAGATGTTCTTTTTTTTTAAATAATTTTATTTATTTATTTATTTTCCCCGCAAAGCCCCAGTAGATAGTTGTATGTCATAGTTGCACATCCTTCTAGTTGCTGTATTTGGGATGCGGTGTCAGCATGGCCAGAGAACTGGCATGTCAGTGCATGCCTGGGATCCAAACCCGGGCCACCAGCAGCAGAGTGTGCACACTTAACCACTAAGCCACGGGGCCAGCCCAAGAGTAAAGATATTCTTAAGAATAGTGCCACAAAACAGGTTTTCCCAGCTACTTTTTGTCAGAGCTGAGACAGACATTAGGCTGGGGCACTTGAAGAGGCATGGTGGACTCAGCTGAGGGTGATTTAATTACTGTGAGATGATTAGCCAATAGCGAATAAGACGGAGAAAGATTAAAAAGAGGTAAAGGGAAATAAAGTTGGAAATAATTAAGAAAAATAGTGCCTTCAAAATATCCTCTCATTATTTTTATAGCTTTTTTTTTTGAGGCATGACTAGGATAGTATGTTAGATTTTTATAAACCCTTTTCTCCTGGGCTTATATTACTGAGATCTTCATTATTTATGATAATGCCAAAGAAAGCCTGGACAAAAGTATTCTGTACTATCAACAAGCACAAAACATGTACAACATTGCTCTATATATTAAGAGTCCAGCTGTAATAGTCAAGACATATATTCACGTGTGTAAAATTATAATGATTTTCTTATTTTCTCTGGCTGTGAACCATGTTAAAATATATAGTAATAAGCAGAAAACCTGAAGAACTAGGTGATTTAAAACACCTGTTGTTACAGCTAGGCCATTCAAGGGTGAAATTAATTTCAATTTCACACTTCTCCTTTCCTTGTAGCCAGTGAAGTGTCTGGAAGACAGAAAACACATAAAATTAATTGAGAGTTAACAGTATTTGGAGGCAGTTGAGGTTAAGCACTCAACAATGATGTCCCTTACTTCAGGAGCCATTGACTGTTTGTCATAAGTTTACTTTATACATGGGTTCTATTCTTAGATTATTTCTGTATGTTTCTTAGAAGAGAGACAGGGCAGGAGAATTAACTATCAATCTACTGTGCGCCAGTTCCTTTACTGTATTCCCTTATGCAATTCTTACAGTAATCCTTTAAAGTAACTGTTATAATTCATATTTAACTGATAAAGAAAACCATGTTTACAAAACTGATCAAGGGTAAGAGGGAAGATGTGAACATCAGTCCGTTGGGTTATGCCTCATATTCTCTCCATTGTGATAAAAATGGTGCTTCAACATGGGTTCTCACCATCTGGTTATTTAATACCGGCTCCTGCCAACAGCAGTGGATGAGATGAGATGAGAAGTTTGTTTCCAAAGTTATTCTATTATATTTAAACTCTACTATTTATGAGTAGGATGTCAAGACATGTTTTAGAGGCATAGAGAGCAACTGATTAGTTCACCTACACATTTTTCAGGTTTACTATAACTTTCGTGTGCCACATTGTATCAACTTTACCAACTTTAGTGCTTCACTGTTCTGTTTTATAAAACTCAGAATTTCACTTTTCATGTAAAGCACTTTGCTGCTCTCTTAGTCACTAGATGGCAGTTCTGTATCTCTGTAAATTACCACTGCAGCAGGAAATGAGAGATCTTAAGCCAGTTTGCTCTGCACAAATGATGGACATAGGAGGACTTCTGCTCCATCAAGACTGCCTGTGTTATTCCGTGGCTGTAACGGGGATGTCCAGGACTGCTTAGTCAGAGGCACGAACCAGAGTCAGAAAGCATCCTCTTAAGTTCTTCTTCACATGTGAGTTCAGGCACCTGTCTTCTCACCTGAGCACATTGGAGTTTATTGAATGTGTTCAGACTCTTACTCTCTCCCTGTACTTAATAAGTCTGGGAGCTCCATACCCCTAGAAAAAACATATGACTCATAAAGCCTTTTCTCAACTAAACAGAGTTGAGGGCTATGGTGTTGCCCGAGAGTCTGAGGCTTAAAGAAAATACAGCCGGTGCTCAGGCGGAAGGAAAGAGCATCAGCTACTCCTGGAGGGCTTTTACTGATGCTCCTATGGAATGAGCAATTTCAAAATAAAACCACATGGCTTAAACCTCACTAACTGATTATTTTATTTTCAAGTAATATGCTCTGAAAATCTGCTATGTCTAAAAAGCTATTTCGTAAAACTGAAACAGTTCTGTTTTTTATTCTCTGGTATTTGAAATACTATTAAAACTGTAAATCCTTTAACATTCTACAATATACAAATAGGCAAATATCAATTATATTCTCTAAAAATGTCTGCTCCCATGTTAAAGTTTAATATATAGCAGCAAAACTGGTTACCACCCAATTTTTAACTCATTTTTTGCTTTTGAAATTACATATAAAATTTGTGTTTTGAAGTATTTTCCTAAAACTCAGCATCTTTCTGATATAAATAGACTAGTTGCAAGGTAACTAGAATGAAGTTTGATCTTTAAAACTTTAGCTTTGTGTAAGAATTGATAACAAGAGGCAATTGGGTCTCTCCACGTTATGATATTTATTAATTGTGAATAGCCACATCTATTACAAAGTGGTGAATAATAAAAAGAAATCAAACAATATCAGCACTCTCTTACCCCACACGTACAGTTTATATGCAAATAAATTTTCATAGGTCAGAAAAATGCCTATGATTTCAGATAACCGGTAAAATACTATCTCATTCCAGTTTTAACCTCATTTGAAATTGACTTAAAACTCTTCTCTTAGATTCCTGCTCTGATCAGTGCCCCCTGGTCCCCTCAATGCCTCATTGGATTGCAAACTTATCTGAGGAATTGAATATTCTTTTCCATTTCTTCTCTTTAAGGTATCTGTGATAGTGCTTTTTATGCAATGACCACTTGGTACAATTCAGTATTAGTTTCAGAAACATCTTTAGTTAGGAACAAATCAAGGAAACAGATGTGAGGAATGTGGGGATGCCTAGCTGATGGTGCTTCAGGGATTCCTCACGTGAGTCTTGTCATAGAATAGTTTAAAGAATAAAGCAGCATTAGTCAGTTCAAAAGTGTGGGGTGAACATAATTCTAAATAATGATGGAGACGTAAAAACAAGAAGCCACTTGAATTTCGTTGAAAGGTGTTAGACACATCAAAGGGCTGGGAAAAAACATTGTTTAATGTAAGTTCTTTCTAAACTCTAAGGCAACAAGTAATATGAATTTACATGATAATTATAAACCACAAAACAACAATTCACAAGACAAGTAAACAACTAAAGTAGAAACCAGAGTAAGAAAAATAGAGGTTAAAGCAGAGATGGAGAGAGATGGTTGGGGTCAGAAACCATGGCTTAGTCATCCTTGAAGTCTCCCTCAGACTCTGATCATTCCTAGCGCTCAGTAAAGAGTTTGACCCCATGAGCCTGGGGAGGGCCAGAGTGAGAGGTGGTTGGGAGGGGAGACAATGCAAGGATACCCTTGTGGAGGCACTGACATTGAAAATCAGTGACATTTTTGCCAAGGTGTTTACCATATTCAAGATTATTCTGGAAAGTTAAGGATTTTTCTGGAATGTACATTTTCATTTTATGGAAACTCCAACTAGCCCAGAGAAAGATTTAGACATTTTAGCTTTAGAAATAAAGAGAGGGGCCAGCCCGGTGGTGCAGCAGTTAAGTGAGCACGCTCCGCTACGGCAGCCCCGGGTTCAGAGGTTTGGATCCCGGGCGCACACCAATGCACCGCTTGTCGAGCCATGTTGTGGCGGCATCCCATATAATGTGGAGGAAGATGGGCACAATTGTTAGCCCAGGACCAATCTTCCTCGGCAAAAAGAGGAGGATTGGCATTGTAAGTTAGCTCAGGTTTGATCTTTCTCATAACACAAAAAAAAGAAAGAAAGAAATAATGAGAAACTTTTTTGTCAGTTTTAATAATGAAAACCAATTAGCAACTGGGAAACAGTTACAATTTGAGACGAGAATGTGAAGAAAGAATTAGACGTCACATGTTGTTGCTTTCCTCTGGGGCAGTAAGACTTGCAAGGGGAATGAAGTTCCATCTTTGCTCTATTGAGTTTGAGAAGGTGTAAAATTCATTTGTGCTGGGCAACACTGTTGACCTGTGGAGAAAAACAAATGGTTCAAGCAGCTGATATAAAGGAATAACTGAACTCATAAAAGTTTTTAGCTTATAAAGTGTGCTTCCACTCTATTTAACTTTACTGGACATCCATTGACCTCTATGTGCAAGGTATTTGTGGTAGGTATCGAAGGAAATATAAAGAATTATACGGTTCCAAGCTCCTCCACATACATGAAATTGTTTGCAAGATATAATTTGATTCTGCCAAGGTATTTAGTGTATGTTGTATTACAGAAGCTTAAAAAAAATGAGAATGTTATCGAGAAATTGTAATTAAGGACAGCTTCTTAGGAGAGGTAGACTAGATCAAGTCCTCAAAGGGACCACTTTTGAGCAGGTGGAGGGAAGAAAGAGTGAGGATTTCAGATGGGAGAAGAGAGGAAAGGTACTGAAGCAGAAAGGAACATGGCATTTGGGCATGGGAGTGGGGAGGCCATGACAGGCACAGTCTTCCCGTGACTGAGAGGCAGCTCAGTTTCCTCCTGCAGGAACCCAGCACTGCTTCCCACCTCCTGGCCTCCTCCACCTGCAGACTCCGTGGTTGAGCCAAGGCCTATCTTTTTTGTGTGTGTGAGGAGATCAGCCCTGTGCTAACATCTGCCAATCCTCCTCTTTTTTTGCTGAGGGAGACTGGCCCTGGGCTAACATCCATGTCCACTTTCCTCCACTTTGTATGGGATGCTGCCACAGAATGGCCTGCCAAGCGCTACGTTGGTGCGCACCCGAGATCCTAACCGGCGAGGCCCGGGCCACCGCATTGGACCACGCATGCTTAACAGCTTGCGCCACCGGGCCGGCCAAGACCTATCTTATCTGGATCGCTGCCTAGTCTTCCAACAGGTCCCTTTCCTTCAGTCTTAATTTCTTCTAATCTTTCCTTCACAATGCCTCCAGAGTTACCTTCTAGAATCCAAATTTGCTTAAATCTGATATCTGCTTAGACTCCTTCAATGACTGCTCAGAGCATCCGAGAGAACATTCAGACTCCTGAGCTGGACACGCAGGCTTTCTCTTGCTGTCGTCATCTTTAGCCTCATCACCCACTGTGTCCTACATGGTCGCTTTGTTCCAGCCTTAAAAATACCCCCATTTTCTGAAAGCTTTAGCATCCTTTATATCTGTCTTTTTATATGTGCTTCTTCTGCACTCCTACCTCCTTTATTAATCAACTTAATTCCTATTTCTTGATCTAAACTCATATCAAATGTTCCTTCCTCTTGGAGACATTTCCTGAGAGGTCTCCATCTAGAGACCCATTTTGATGTCCCCACTCTGGGACCCTGTACTTATTTCCTTTTCCATAACTGTTGTTTTATTCTTGTCTCATAGACAGTGAGCTCCTTAAATCTGAGACGATCCTTCTTCTTGATGAATAAATGGCCAGCAACAGGATACATTGGTGCATATGAGGAAGCCATTTGGTGTAAAACTAATTGGGCCTGACCTTGTTTTTTTTTTCTTTTCCCCAAAAGGGGCCTGTAGCCTCTGTTCATCCATTGTATATCCGCTTTAAGCAATTAACGTGTCCCAAAGACAAAAGCAATGCCCTTAAGGTGTAAATGCAACTTCCCCCACATTAGCATTTCCTTAAGGATAAGCATTTCTCCATAGGCTAGGATTTGATTGCTGCGATCATTCCGTGACCACCAAACTTGAGACAACAGCCACGCCCATGGAGACAGCACACCTGATACCCATAGTGTCCATCAATCCACGTGCCAACAGGTCAATGTCGTGGCTATTGTAAAAGGGACATTGCAATCACATGTGGTACATGCTCTTTGATGGTATATAACCACACTATACACCCCACTTCTTTGCAGTGCTCCATTTCTTTGTGAAAAGACTCTCCTGGGCTATATGATCCTCAAAGCTTGGCTCATAATAAACTCACCCCAATTTTGATTTATTGGTTGGTTATGGATTATTTGTGACGATATTCTATTTGTCCCTCCAGTATCTAAACACCGTACCTGACACCTTTGGTGCACTCAGAAAATGTTTGATGAGTGAATAAGTATGTGTGAGACCACACAGGCTGGATCAGAAGGGGCTTTTTAGGGAGTGGTAGAAAATTCGCTCACATTCCTACCATAGTGGTTGAGGCTGTGGGCTTTGGACTAGTTTGTCTGGGCATCAATCCCAGTTATTCCACTTTTAACTGGAGAACCTGTGGAAATATTTACTCTCTGAACCTTAGTTTCCTCATCTATCAAAAGGGGCTACTGAAAACTCCTGTCTTGTAGCGTTTTAGTGAGATTTACATGCATTAACTTATGTAAAGTACTTAGAAGAGCTCCTGGCACATAGTAGGCACTTAAATGTTAGCTGTTATGTTATCATTATTGCTCTTATATATAAGCAATATTCTGGTTTTGAAAAGATGCTTTCATAATATAGTTGCTCCTCATTATTTGTGGATTCCGTGTTTGCACACTTGCCCACTAGCTAAAATGTACTGGCAGCCCCCAAATGAACACTCTCAGGGCTTTCATGTCCATTTGCAGATATGCACAAAGTTTTGAGAAATTTGATTCACTCGACGTGCACGTTCCCAGCTGAGGGGGAACAAGGTGCTGCTCTGCCCTCTTGTTTCAGCCCACATTGTAAACAAGTGTCCTTCTTGCAGTCTATTTAGTGCCTCATTTCTTATCTTTTTGTGCATTATGTTGGTGACCTTGCCATTTAATATGCCCCCCATGTGTAGTGCTGCAATGCTGCCTGGTGTTCCTCAGGGCAAGAGGCTGTGACGTGCCTTTACTGAGAAAGTATGTGTGTTCGACAAGCTACTATCAGACACGAGTTACAGTGCTGTTGGTGTGAGTTCAATGTTAATATATCAACAATATATATTAAATAAGGTGACTTTAAAGAGAACACACAGAGAACAAGGTAATGTACTGATGAGTTGAAGAAAATGTGACTAAGGCTTACAGAAACCTAACACTGCATTTCCCGTAGGAGCAGTGGGTCATATTCACCGATTCAGTGTACACAATGACCTTATAGAATGTCACACTGTGCAGAAAGAGAACTGACTGTATCTTATGTAATCCTCACATACTCCTTTATAGCAGGCAGGGTATGGAACAGGGTGTCCACATTTTACTATTAAAGTAAGGCTATTAAAGACATTGTGAACCAAGTGGAGAATTTAAAATGTCTTGTGTTCAGCATAAGAGTCATGAGTTTTTGAGCGAGGAAGATCTATGATGCACTGATGTTTAAGGAACAGTTACCTGGCAAGAGAATGTAGTATTGAGAGGAAGAGGGAGAACTGATCTGGAAAGGAGAACCAGCTGTTAAACTCTCCACGTATTCCCATTGCTAGGTGAGGAGATTCGGAGCTAAGGTGCTGATGTGATAAAGGAAAAGTAGCAGCCAAAGGATAAAATAATGGATTTGGTAACCATATATAGGGTGCAAATCAGGCTGTGGTTCTCAAAGTGGAGTCCTTGGACCAGCAGCATCAGCATCACCTGGGAACTGGGCTGAAATGCAAATTGTCAGGTGCTGCTGCAGACCTGCTGAACTGGCAAGTCTGGGGTGGGGCCTGGCAATCTGGGTTTCAACAAGGCCTCCAGGTGCTTCTGGTGCCCATCAAGTTTAAGAACCAATGAATTAGGGGCCGGCCCCGTGGCTTGGCGGTTAAGTGCGCACGCTCTGCTGCTGGTGGATCAGGTTCGGTTCCTGGGCGCGCACCAAGGCACCACTTCTCCTGCCATGCTGTGGCCAAGTCCCACATACAGCAACTAGAAGGATGTGCAGCTACGACACACAACTATCTACTGGGGCTTTGGGGGGAAAAATAAATACATAAAATCTTCAAAAAAAAAAAGAACCAATGAATTAGAAAAACGATTCCAACACATCACTATGTCCAGGTAAGCTGCAAGGCAGGAGGTGGTATTTGTTTGGAGGATAAGATGCATTTTATTTTTATTTTTTTGTGTGAGGACGATCAGCCCTGAGCTAACATCCATGCTAATCCCCCTCATTTTGCTGTGGAAGACCAGCTCTGAGCTAACATCCGCTGCCAATCCTCCTCCTTTTATTTTCCCCCAAAGCCCCAGTAGATAGTTGTATGTCATAGTTGCACATCCTTCTAGTTGCTGTATGTGGGATGCGGCCTCAGCGTGCTCGGAGAAGCCGTGCGTCGGTGCGCGCCCGGGATCCGAACCCGGGCCGCAGGTAGCGGAGCGTGTGCACTTAACTGATAAGCCACGGGGCCGGCCCAAGGTGCATTTTAAGTTTCAGGAAATAGTAGTTCAGCATCTATTTCATCGTAAGGATTCCAGAGATGCCATTTTAGCTCTCTGGTGTGAAGCTCTTTTGTCCACAATATGTTCTCCTTTAGAGAGCCCTTGATAAGTTATTTACCACTTCCCACATGTTCTGAGAGTCTCTTCTTTCTTGAAATCCCCTTTCAGACTTGAAAACGTACTTTATTTTTGTGCATAATCTCCTCTATTTAAAATCTGGATTTCTCTTCCTGTAGGATCCTGTGTGGCACATGTAGCCTTACTGTAAATTTGGAATGCCATTGATTTGTTCCAACACCTTAGAATGTTTTAGAACTTAGAACCTGATGAATAGAGAATTTATATGCTTCTGTTTAGGATTCATATTTTTCAGATGTCTAGAGGTATCCCAACTTGCCAGTAATGTGGCTTTAGGTTTAGCAGAACTTGAAAATCTGAATATACTAGAAAACGAATTACATCTCTCATACTAACATTTACAAAATAAATGATCACAATGTTAACTTACCAATAAGCACTTTCTATATTCTAGGCTCTATATTATGCTTACATAATAAACATGATAAAGTTTCAAAGAGGAGCCAATTAACTTTTGAGCAAAAGCTTGACTTGAGTGTATATTGGCTTCATTTTGACAGTTGTAGCCTTAATATTATAGTACTGTTTTCTTTTTCTGGGAATCAGATAATCTTGTTGTTGGGGGAAGAGGGAGAATCTCCCTCTGCCCTTTCCCTTAAGGTTCTTATGGCTGGCCAAATAATTAACAAGCCAAGTTAGCAGGAGAAAATAATAACAAGTTTAATAACATGTATACATGGGAGAAACTCAGAAATGAGCAACGCATCCCTCTGTCTAAGCTGCCTGCTTAAGTATTGCAGTTAAAGGCGAGGAACGTGTTGGGGGTGGGTAGTGGTCTGGGACCTCAGAGGGCAAGAGGCAACTCACATGGAGATAGAAATGCAAATGTTTGCCTGACAACTCCTCTCAGGGTCATCTATAGATAATGTGGAGGGAGAGATAAAGTTTTTGATATAAGGGGCTTGGTGTCTTTCCTTTTGTAACCGCTATCCTACATTATCTTTACAGCCATCATGATAATAACTCCTTCCTGAAACAGATCTTTTGTTTTAAATTCTTTAGGTAGTCTGGGAGGGGAAACTCAAATATTCTTCCTGAGCTCTCTGAGTCCTTATTGTCTTCAGCTCGAAATAATCTGCATACCAGAGTGGTGCCTCCTGGGGTAACTTGCCCTGAGCACCATCAGTTCCCTCCTCTGAAACTTTCCTAGAAGTTTCACAGTCCTTTTGAAAATTAAAGACGTTTCATAGTCCAAAAGCTGAGTTGGTAGATTGTTTCATCTCACTGAGCACATTTCTTAGTCCTGAAAATAGATAGTTCAATTAAGTACATTTTAGAAGGTGGTGATGCAGGTGGGCTCTCAAGGTTACACCTATATCGTGGAAGCAAGCAATCAAGTATTTAATGGAAGCATTTCTATGTAAACGAAAGAAAAACAAGGTTAATGGTTGGAGCAAGTTGTAAAGCAGTTTCTGAGTTTAGAGGACAGCCAGATAAGATTTTTAGATGTCAGCGTCAAAGCAGCTTTTGCAGTTTAAAATGTCTCTGATGATGTCATCGGGTAATCTCTTAAGTTTATAGCAAGTCCATCAGCTTCAGTTTGAAAGGCTTCAGGAAAAAGGGCAGGTTCAGTTTTCAGCGATTCCAAATGAAAATGATGGAAAAAATAAAAAACGTTAGTTTGGACATCTGTAGCCAGATATTTTAGGAGACCAGAAGAAATCAGGATCCAGTCAAGTCAACAATATAAAACAAAAACCTTAAAAGACAATTAACAAAACCAGGATCTAATATCCGCAAATCTACACTATAGTTTTTACAGAAATATAATTTTTCTTTCTAAAATCACCCTCATTTTTATCAAAGATGGACAAATTAAAACTAAGTAGTTTGCAAAATAAGTCTAGTTCCAATAGAGTTGGCCCAATTATTTACATAAGTACAGCAAGAATGGCAATTGATCACATAGGCTCTTTTAAATCTGCTTTGCTGGAACTTTTTATAAGGAATCTCAGATTGAACTTTAAAGGCCTCTCCAGGCCAGGAAAGCCAAGCCAAAATTTTGTTATCAGACTTTGCCTGTAATACCTACAGATTTGGGTGAACTCCTCTCTTCCGAGGTTCCCCCAAAATATTTCGAGGTTCCTTGTGCTTGCCAGATAAGTGACATTCTTTACTTATCCTGGTAAGCGCTGCTTGGAACATAAGGTACCAGGGCAATGTTTCCACGTGGCTTTATTCCATAAAGTCCAATCTTCATTCCTCAAAAGCTGTATGGTTATATCGCAAATATGATGTTCCAGTCACAGCCTTGGTAATAGAACCAGTGTTTCCAATTGTGTCCTGTTATAAGGAGAAGAGATTCTTATTGAACTTATGCAAATAACTATATTGCCATGAAAACAACAATACTCACTAAGAGTTTCCAAATTCGAGGGATCAGATAGAGAGAAAGATAAATATTTCAATTTTACTTACAAAAATATTATTTACCAAATTGTTATAAGTCATAGCTAGCTCAGGAGAAAAGAGAAAAAGTTTTCCTTAAATCTAAAAAAACAAAATATTAAAAATTCAGCAATACTTCAAATGAAAAATAATAAAAATTATAATCATCCTTATCAGTTCATTCAGTCCTGTGTAATCCATTCTTGATCCCAATCTTTTTGTGAGCAGTTTCATGAAGTTATCAGTCTTTCCATCAGCTTTCTGTAATTTCTTACCAAGTTCAGTTTTATTATCAGAAAGTTTGTCAGAAACCTGTACTCCAGTGTAAATGTCAGAGTCCTTTCCATGAATTTTTCTGAAGTTGAAACATTTTGCAAGGGCATTAGAGCAAAGAAATAAGTCTGTAAACAAGACCTCAAAATGGCAATTGACAGAGGAATTTGGTTAATTTTGTGACATACAACACTTTAAAATAATAATAACCAGAATTATGACTGATAATCAGGACAGATCAGAATTTCAGTAATGTTATACAATTTTAAAACACCTATGTCAATAACATTTGCCCACATAACAGCGCCTAAGCAGACTTACCATCACTTGTCTGACAATGCTTTCCATGTAATTTAACATACGGAATAAGCCTAATAAATTTAGTATCTTTCCCTTTGTAGGAAGAGAGCAAATTTCTTTGAGAAGTTCCAGGGCCCTTTGAAAATTCTCAAAGAAAAAAAGTAAAAAAAAAGACTTTATTTATATGAATTTTGGGGAGCTTGTCAAAAATAGAAAACGTTAAAGCAAAGAGAGCATTGACAGTCCAAACATTTTAATAGAGAGACCTCAGTCTTTTGAACGCAGGAAATCATTTTAACAGATTTTTTTTTTCCGTCTTTTAGGTAGACTTACCCAAAGGTAAAGAAAAATCTTTTATAACCTCTTTATCAAGTTCAAGAAAATTATCCTTTTAAGAGAAAGAAGACCAAATTATAATTTTGTACCAGCTTCCTTCTGATATTAAAACTCATTTACTTAATTAAATTCATTTCAATCTGAGCCAACTTGACCATACAAAAACTGCTTTTCCAGAATTCCTCTTCCACAAACCTATAACTTTCTTTTTACATTCAGAATTTGTCCCATGTCTTTCTTTTCCCTCCTAGTTCTTGAAGACAAATTTATCTTTCTTAATCAATCAAATAAAATATCTCCATTCTTTGTTCCTTCTTTATACATCTTACTTTCCTTGTACACAGACATAATTTTCTTAATATTTAGTAGCTTCAATCACATATACTAATTAGAAATTTTAGCTCTTAGAAACCCCAATTTGTAAGTAAAAACTAAGTAAACAATTATAAACTTTCTTTTACATTAGGATCTTGTAGCTTGGAAAATTTATAAAGACTTCATAACTTCTAGAAATATGTTCCTTTATAGTACAATCTTTTAATAAAACACACGTTTACCAATAGACCCAAAACACCTTTTAGTTTTCCTGTAATGAAAAGCCAAAAGTAGACAAACGTAAGTTTAGCAATCAATGTCTAATATCTTATCTTATTTGGAAATGATAATACTCAGTGAATTTTTATCACAAAATTTAGCAAAACTCTAAAGTTTTATGTCACCAAAAAGAGTTTGGAAGCTGTAACCACCATAACACATAATTATTGTTTAAAGTTCACCCAACATTCATCTTTTTCACAACTATTTAGTTACTTGTTCCCAATAATTATTTAGATTGTCTATAAGACTTCATAAGACATTAGATAAAATTAGCCATCATTTAAATTACTATTTTTGTTAACCAGTTCTGTAATAGAAATAACATCAGTTTTTTGTACAAAACTTCATGTAAATTTCATCACCTCTTATACCTTTAACCATAGTTATCATTAAGATTTTTATTAATAGATCTGGGTCTTCTGATTTTGGACAAGGGAAGAATTCCCAGTCAGACATTTTAAAATATACTCAGGCAAAGTTGATGTAACCTCTTTATATAAAATTAGCTCAAACATTCCAACCTTTATAATCTTATCAACACTTACACTTTTACATGTTCTCAATTCAATTGTAACCTGAGTCAAGCTCTTAAGGCTATTTAAATTTTTCCCCTCCTTTTTCTGGCCCTTTTTTAGGTACCAATTAAACAATTGTGTGAGAGCTCTCAAAACACATTTTTTTCCCCCAATTTAGAAGTTTTCCCAATTCAAAGAATCCGTCATCTGGCCATTGACGAGTAGGATCTTCATTTGTATATTTATTCCAATAGTGACTCGATCCAATAAGACTTTTTAAGAAAGACCCAGAGGTAACTTTCCACGCTTAGAATAAATCTTTACCGTGGACGCAAGAGGCGTCCCTGGTGAGGGCGCAGATGATGTAGCCCCCATGATCCACAGAATTCACTCCCAAAGATATTCAGAGAAAGTAAAGACCTTCGTTGCACAGGCGGTAAGGATGGTGTAGTGAAAACGGTGTCTCCGGTCTCCCACAATAGTGTGGGACGCCTCCAGTCACAGACCCGCTACGCTAATCTGTGACATCGGGCAGGTGATACTGGTATGGGATTTTTCCAGCACTAACAAGCAACGAAGGTTAAGACGACAAAAGCCATTATGGACTGGGCCCTTTATGACAAACTCCCCTGAGAGCTTGGCACAGCCAGACAAAGAGACAGTTCAGAACCCCAGTCTATTCGACTGGCCACCAAGGGGCACCCCAGTAAATGCACCTTCCATATGGTGGAGACCAAGGAGGATATTCTCACTTGGCACAAAGCCAAGTTGTCTCAGGACACAGAACAAGACAGAAGGAAAAACCTCATCCGGTTTTTTTCTTATGTGCACAATGACAGCTTTAGCCACGCCTTAGGTCTGTTGGAGCCAGAATAATACCTAGGAGGGGAGGTGTCACGGGGTTGGGGACTGTGTGCTTTACAGAGTACCTCGTCATTGCATGGACATTTTCTTGCAGTTGACGGGGGACCTGTGTCATCTACCCCGTTCCGTGACCCAACTTATCCTGTCACGGGAGTTTCCTGAAAGTGGCGAGCGCCCTAATGGCTCTTAACCGCTCGACCCGTGCCCACCAAATTTGTGGCCTTTTTGGCTTCCAAGATGCCCTTGGCAATGGCCTTCACTTCATGTGCATATTAACCCACAGCAAAGTTTGTCTAAATAGACGCCAGTCTGGTGAGACCCACAAACTCACCAGTCTGTGGGGCCGGCCCAGACATTAGGCTTATAGGGTCTATGCCTGCGTCCTACCCTATGGTATTTCCTTCTTATGACACACGATACAAAAGACAAAGACAAAAGAGAAAAACAGAGACTATCTCTGGGAGGAAAAGGGATCAAGATCAAAACCAAGAGTACTCTACCAAATGTACCAGCGTCACTAAAAGCACAAGAAACTCGTTTCCCAAATATTTTCTCCTGCCAATCTAAATTTAGAAAGAGAAAAAAATTCTCACCACTTCCTTCCACCGGACTCCACAGGTAGAGATTCTGGGAGGCTGACGTGGTAAGAAGTCTTATATTTTGCCGACTTTCGTCAGGCGTTCCCGTATCTCATCATCTGAAGTAATCCAGGGAGAAGGCAGTTCTTCCAGCCAGAGAACGCAACTTGCCAGCCAGTGTAGCCCCACGTTGGGCACAAAAACTGTTGGGGGAGAGAGAGAATCTTCCTCTGTCCTTTTCTTAAGGTTCTTATGGCTGGCCAAATAATTAACAAGACAGGTTAGCAGGAGAAAATAAAACCAAGTTTAATAACATGTATACATGGGAGAAACTCAGAAATGAGCAACTCGTCCCTCTGTCTCAGCTGCCTGCTTAAGTATTGTAGCTAAAGACGAGGAAGGTGTTGGGGATGGGTAGTGGTCTGGGACCTCAGAAGGCAAGAAGACAACTCACATGGAGATAGAAATGCAAATGTTTGCCTGACAACTCCTCTCAGGGTCATCTATAGATAATGTGGTCAGGGAGAGAGAGAGTTTTTGATAAAAGGGGCTTGGTGCCTTTCCTGTTGTAACCTCTATCCTACATTATCTTTACAGCCATCATGATAATAACTCCTTCCTGAAACAGATC